>NW_026990260.1:0-300000 GCF_963921805.1 Phalacrocorax carbo | reverse complement strand
GGTGGAGAATCTGGCACTTGCTCTTGTTAAATTTCATATGGTTGGTATTGCCCAGCTCTCTAGTCTATCCAGATCTCTCTGTAAGGCCTCTCTACCCTTGAGGGAGTCCACAGTTCCTCCTAGTTTAGTATCATTAGCAAACTTACTTAATGTACATTTGACTCCTGCATCCAGATCATTTATAAAAACATTAAAGAGCACTGGCCCTAAAATTGAGCCCTGGGGAACCCCACTGGTGACTGGCCCCCAGCCTGATTTAACCCCATTAACTTATAAAACTTTGAGCCCCACCCATCAGCTAATTGCTCACCCAATGTATTATTGACTTGTCTAGCTGTGTGCTGGACATTTTTTCCAGAAGGATACTGTGAGAGACAGTATCAAAAGCTCTGCTAAAATAAAAAAAAATCCCCCACATCTACTGGCTTCCCTTGGTCAACTAGATGCGTGACCTTGTCATAAAAAGAAATTAAGGTGGTTAAGCAGGACTTTCCCCTTGTGAACCCATGCTGGCTATGACCAATGACTGCATTCTCTCTCAAGTGTTTTTCAATAACTCCCAGAATAACCTTCTCCATAATTTTGCCAGGCACTGAAGTGAGACTGACAGGCCTGTAATTACCAGGGGCTTCCTTCTTACCCTTCTTGAAAATTAAGACAACATTTGCCAGCTTCCAGTCAACTGGGACCTCTCCAGACTCCCAAGACCATTGAAAAATAATGGAGAGAGGTCCCGCAATGACATTGGCCAGCTCTTTCAGTACCTTAGGATGAATCCCATCAGGACCCATAGATTTATGCGCATCCAGCTGGAGCAGCAAGTCTCAAACAAGTTCAGTGTTGGCTGGGACTTTATCATCCCCCCAGTCATGATCTTCCAACACAGGGCTCTGGGGGTCCCAGAGCCCATCATCATGTTGAAGACAGAGGTGGAGAAGGCATTAAATGTCTCCGCTTTGTCCCTATTCGTGAGGTGACCAACCTCATCAAGTAATGGACCAATGTCATCTCTGATCCTTCTTTTGCTGTTAACATATTTTTTTAAAAAGCCCTTTTTGTTGTCCTTCACAGTTCCGGCCAACTTGAACTCTAATTGAGCTTTGGCCGCATGAATTTTCTCCCTGCAGTGATGAAAAGCATCTCTGTAGTCCTCCTGTGTTGCCTGTCCTTGCTTCCAATGTCCATATACTTTCCTTTTATGTCTAGGTTCTAAAAGATGATTCCTGCTCAGCCAAGCCGGCCTTCTGCCCTGCTTGCTTGACTTCCAACACTTTGGAACTGCCTGCTCCTGCACTCTTAAGAGATGGCTCTTAAAAAATTACCAGCTTTCCTGGACCCCAATACCCTCAAAAGCAGATTCCCAGGGGACCTTACTAACTAGCTCCTTCAGCAGCCCAAAGTCTGCTCTCCCCATGTCCAGGGCCGAAGTTTTGCTGGCAGTTTTTCTTTCTCCCATCACTAACGATTTGAAACTCAACTACTTCATGGTCACTGTGACCAAGACAGCCACCAATCATCACTTCGCCCATGAGTCCCTCTGTTTTCAAACAATGAAGCTAGGAGGGCACCTTTCCTAGTTGGCTCCCTTAGTACCTGCACCAAGAAGTTATCTTCAACGTGCTTCAGGAATTTCCTGGACCTGTTTGTGTCCACTATATGAGATTCCCAGTTGATGTCTGGGAAGTTAAGATCCACCCATAAGGACAAGGGCAGCTGATCTAGAGATATCCCTTAATTCCTTGTAGAATAATTCTTTGGTGTCGTCATCCTGGATGGGTGGTCCATAGTAGACTCCCACAACAATATCCACTCTATTTGCTTTCCCCTTCATCCTTACCCAGAGGCTCTCAACTGTATTGTCACCAACTGCAAGCACCGTACAATCCAACCCCTTCCTTAAATACAGCACCAACCCCCCTGCCTCACCTGCCCTGCCTATCCCTCCTGAAAAGCCTATAACCGTCCATCATGGCACTACTGTATTTGTCTTGTTGAGGTTTCTTTAGCCTACTCCAGACCAAAACCAACCAACCAAAAGAAACCTACTTGAAGAGCGGAACTTAACCTAAATTATTTTGGTGTAGAGATGATATTTTTTTCATATACACTCCAGTGCTACCTTTCAGCCTGATGAGAAGCTTAGTCATGTGTGAAGTGATAAGATTTACCTTTCTTGCAAAAGATTTCATTCTTTTTCATGGCTTTTCTTGATGGTAAGAAGCATATGCAGCAGAGAACTTCTTGATCAGTTTTCTTGTGGGTTTTTTCCGGGTTTGTTTTGTTTTCTTTTTCTATATGAACTGCTTTATAAGAGACAGTAAGATTGTGAAATACAACTTTGTCTTACAAAAATTTGAATATGAGTTATCAGACATAGTCTTCATCTTCAGACTATAGACTCATTTCAGTGGTGTGGGATTGGCCTGTCCTTAATGCTCCAAAAACCAAGATTACAGTCTTCAGGTATAGGATTGCTTATTACTACATTGGTTTATAACTGCTCAGCTCAGCAGCATAGGTCACAACCACAACAAATTTGTTCTTTAGTCTCTTCAGTGATTTTTTTTTTTCTTTAAATAATTGGCAGAAATTTTTGAGTGTTCAGTCAGCCATGTAGTTTAAAAAGAGGAATCTGCATTAACGTATGCTGTTTTTCATGTTTTCTGGAATACTTTTGAATGGGAGCGATCAGATGCACTGACGTTTGAGTATGCTGCAAAGCATAGGTATTTTTTGATTTTTCTGAAGAGGTGATTCACCAGTCTGTGATGACTGTTTATCAAAACATTGAACAAATATTTGTACTCTAATTTTAAGATATTGAAGTAATTTATCTTCGTTATTCTTTAGTTTTCAGAAGCATTTGCACAACTACCCAAATGTTTCCCAAAATAAAAGCTATTAAATGTCCAGTAACTTATGAAGTTGCTTATTTATCAGATAACTTTTTTTGTGCGGAATCATTGCTAATCAAATGTACTGAATGAACATTAGCTTAAATTGTGTTTCTGATTTTAGGGTTTTTAGTACTTTTATACACATGACAGAAAGATATCTGATGCTTTGCATGTTTTTTAATTTTACAACTTTAAAAACCACCAATGCAAAAAATACAAATGAGAAGGCTCTGAAAGAAGGCTGAGTCCTAAAATTGTCTTAAGTTACTTTCAGTTGTATTTCAGATTGATTAATTAGATTAAATATTAAAAATGGTATGTGTAATTATTGCTCTGATGTTATGCAAAAGGTAGTTTTGTTATCATGCATTTATGAAAGTCTTGTTAAAAGTGGTAGATTCTTCAAATGCTGATCCTAAAGAGACGGCTGAAAATATTGTAATAAGTTATTCTAACTGGTCTTCTCTTGTTGTTTAGGCCAACACAATCCTTCCTCATTCTCACAGCCATCACCTGCACTGCTTACCAACGCTAATGAATATGGCAGCATCTTTTGACATAATGAAAGAGAAAAGACTGTAAGAATTCTAGGTTACACTTAAAAGTGAAAATATGTACATCTTCTCTTCCCCCTGCAGTTGAGTCGTAAAACCTACATTACGAGTTTCCTGATGGCTGAAACCACTGCTGTCTTTATTTAAAAGAAAAACAGAATGTAGAAATGCTCTGTGACACTTACTAGGGAAATAGTTTCCAGTGCATGATTCCAAAAGTGTAATCTATTTACAGTAACAATTTAGAAATTCAGAAAGTTGGAAAGACAGTTTTAATAGTATATTTCAGAACACTTTTGCATAGATTGCAAGATTTTTATTTTTTTTTACACACAAAATTTTTCTTAAATTAACTCTTAAGGCACTGTTTGACCAAGCACCATCTGAGATGTGTTCTGTATGTTTGACCTCTCCATTGTTTCACACTTCTTTTTTGGCATTTTGATACAATTAAGCCTTCCAAGCTAAAAAAGCCCGTACTATTTTTTTTTCTTTTGGTGTTTATCTATAGCGAATATAAATAGTAATAGAACAAATCAGTGAATCATTATTAGTGTGAACAAGAACAAAAACCCTGATATTGGCATGGGGCTGTTTTTTTACCATTTTTTTCTTCAGAAGAAAATGGTCATTGTAACAATAGTAATTATGTTCAAACAAATGCACCAGAAAGTTTTAAGTTTGCAACGATAATTTTTTTCAGTTCATTTAGTTTCCATTTAAATAGAAGACTATGAACAGAAATTTTAAACAACTTAGTGCAGCATTCTGCAGTGGCATGTTAAGCAGCATTAGGAACTGTTTGGCACTCATGGTAATCAAATGAGGTATATTTAGGCATCTGACTTGAAACAAATGTTTATAGAAGCTTTCTGTTCCTCTTTGAGAAATACCTGAATTCCAAAATTTTAAAAACCTGTGGGCTTTTTAATTATATTTTCCTTATTTTTTAGAATTTCTCTATACATCTACTAATCTTGCAATTTAACCTCTGAAGTGCTCTGTCATAAAATACCATCTCCTAGGTACTTCACACAGTTTAAACCTCTTGAGGAAAGAAGTCAAATAATTTGATAGATTTCAGTGTCTTTAAAATGTGTTTCTGTAACTCAGTAGTCTTACTTGCATTTCTTTGTAGAAGACCATTTAAATAGAGTGTGTTGGGGTTTTTTTCTAATAGTAATTATAGGAAATGTTTTTGTTAATTACTCTTGCCATTCCTGATCTGGTTTGTCAGATCAGTATTCTGATAAATGTATCATAACTTCGTATTTTGTCTTTAGTTGTGTTGTCAGTGATAAATTACAGAATCTTTTCAAACTGCTACTGTGAAATGATAAATGCTGCTTGTAGAGTGCTTCCCAGAAACTTAATTCTCTTATAAGAAACCTTCAAAACTAAAAAGCATATGTCACTAGAAGATTTTGATATGTGAAAACACCAGTTATTTTTCAAAAAAAAGCATATCTGAAACTCCTTTACAGGGTATTCCACTTGGTCAAAGCTGTGGGAGGAGAGGAAGAATGAAGAACAGAAGGGATATGTTTATGGATTACTTGCAGTTTTTTTGCTTTTTTGCATTCGTGGACATACCTGATAGAGTAGTAAGAAGTCCTGTTTTTGTTGGAAGAAAGTTATTTTGCAGATGTATTTGTTATATTTGGGGATCTTGGTTTTCGTCAACACTGTGTTGTTTCATGCTCTGAAAAACTGCAAGCCCTGTTACAGATTAAATTTATGTAATTTGGGTAGGCAACCAAATTCACAACTATTTGTTTATTTGAAGAGAATACAAAAAACCCACTCTCCTATCCTATGACAATCACTCTCCTATCCTATGACAATTTTTGTTTATGGGGAAGAAAGGTAGACTTAACCTCCTCATTTTTTAGACTTCCTTATTTTATTTTTTTCTGCTACCATTATTTTGCAATTTAGCATTTCTGCCCATGTCAAATGTCATTTCTGTTACTTCCTGCCTTTTCCTGGAAAATTTCTTACATGTTGTTGCTGAGCTGTTTAGATATAAAGAGCAGGAAATATACTACTGATACTCCTGACACCCTCTGGGGAGGGGAAGAGAATTTACAATAAATACTTTGTTAGTCCAAGTTGAAGCTAGTTGTCTCAACTTCACTGTAGAACATTGATCTACTGTGACATCTCACAATACTTTATCACTTTTAAACTTTTGCAATATCTTCTGTGAACTCTGAAAGGTACCACTAATTGCAGAGTAGAAGAAAAGTTATCAGTAAGGCTCATTCTTTGGTACAAGAAATTCTTAAAGATAATATTCTGTATAATTTCAGTACAAGACAGAGGGATATGGAAGTATGAAAACTTATATAAAGAAAATTATTTTATCTTTATTGGCCTTGGAATTGTTGGTGAATGCTTTCTTGAGCTATGTTTATTTAACTCAAGATATAGCAGTGTCAGTCTTTAGTTGAATAACAGCTGTCAAATACTGATTATAGTATTTTTTTCTATTAGACGAGCAAGTGCTGCTCTCAACTGCTTAAAATCTTTTCATGAGATGAAGAAAAGAGGACCTAAACCTTACAGCCTCCATTTAGATCATATTATTCAGAAAACGATCTCAACCCATCAAAAAAGGGATCAGTACCATGTGCAGAAAGACATCTTTATTTTAAAGGTATTACCATTATTGATTTTTCAAAACTGAATTTGATTTTGTGTTTTGGAGCCTTAGATCCCACCCCCCAAGCTTCACTCATTTAATTCAGAGCTATTTATGTGATATCTTTGTAGAATTTTTTTCATTTAATTTGTCTTCTAGCTACTTGTGGATAGTATAGTGTATTTCTAGAAATTGAAGAGTGAAATTACAATAATTTTTAATGCTTTTTAGTCTTAATTATGATCTCTTACTATTAAATTTTTAATGCAGTACTGTAACCATGCAATTTACTTTCAAATACAAAATATTGTGGTGCATAGCCCTCTTAATGATTGTTGCATGAACAGTAAGTATATCATGTCACAAGGCATGATGCAAGGAAACTTACTGTAGTTTTTTATGTCTATATTCCAGGATACAGAAGAAGCACTTTTAGTGAATCTTCGAGACAGCCAAGTTCTCAATCATAAGGAGAATCTCGAATGGAACTGGAATCTGATAGGAACCATACTGAAGGTGAGCCTAAAAAGGGTGTGATACTATTTTCATGAAATTATTGTGGGGGGAGTCTCCATTTCACATGTGAGCTTTGACTTTCTAATATCAATCCCACACTATATCCCATAATCTGTTTTATTTCAGAAAATTAGGATCTCATTGGTTTAATCAGTGCTGATATAATCTCTTTGTATACAACCCTTAAGCTATATACAAAATACACTACGCTTAAATTCACAGGTTTCTTAATAAGCATATATTAAATTTTATATAACTTTATTTGTATAGCAATAGACTTTATAGAATTGAGGTATAGTGACTTTAAAGTTGCTAATACTTTAGACTTCAGTCCAAACCATATAGGGATGATGTCTTGTTCAGTTTAATAGCAGGTTTTTGGGTTTGGGGTTTTTTGTTGTTGTTGGTTGTTTTGGTTGTTGTTTTTTTTTTTAAATATATAACGTGCTTTGAAGGTTAAGGCTGGAGGTGGGTTATAGATCAAGCTTCAGATGCTTACTGAGCCACATACAAAACCATCAGTAGCATGCAGTCTTATTGTATGTTTTGAACTAATATAAATAGTCCCATAGCATCAAGTTTATGACAAAATTAATTTGTCTTCACAAAATACAGGAAATATCTCTAACAGGGAGGGCATTATCTTAAATATATTTAATGTACAGCTTTTTAAGGGACTGTCTCTTTTTTAAGCAGAGGACTTTCTTTGAGTAATAAAACTTTCTGACTGAGTACTTGGTCTTAGAGCCAAAATACCTTTTGTCATTCTGTGCATCAAAGCCATCCTTCCATTGTTACCCCCAAGTAACATTTTCTTACTGTCATCTTTACTATGTTGTTATAAAGATGGCAAAAGTACAAAACAGGATTAATGGTGACAGACATAATCAAGATTATATTAAAAAAAATCCAACACCTACCCGCCTCCAAAAAAATTAAAATCTCCCTAAATATTTCTGTGCAGTTTTTTCAGGGACTGATAAACTTGAGAGAGCAACAATCTGTCTGGTATAAAGACCTGAATAGGTATATGACAGTAGCTTTGTTCCACCAAATTCCCCTGTTTACAGACTTTTTACTGTAACACTACTAGATATCTATGATTATTAATCATAGACATTTTTACCTTTGATTCAGTATTAAAGATATTATCCAGAAACTGTTCTTCAGAATCTCACTTTTTAATTAGTCTGTGTAGTACTTTGACGATGGAAGTTTTATGTAGTTGACAACTAAGTTTCTTTGGGGTTTTTTTGGGGGGATGTGGGTGTTTCTCCTCTGAAATTTAGGTCAAGCTGTCAGTTTCCCTGCTATCAGACCTCCCCTGCACTATGTTTTGTAGTGTCCCACCGAACAGTTCTAAATATCTCAAAATCAGGGACTTCTGTCTTTCAGAATGATAAGTTACTGTGTTTTCTGGTTAAATTCAAATCACTTCAGTTCCTGTTAACATTATCTTAGCTTACACTGGTGTTGTGCAGTTTATCAGTGGTCCATCTTTAGTCTCTGAATCAGCAGGACCCAGATTCCAGCGGTTGGACTTCAACACGTCATGTGGCTACTCACCTCCCTCCCATCTCAGTTGCAACCTGATGGCTGTGGAGCATCAGCTTTCCTACCACCTCACTACTTGCATCTCATATGGTTCCTTACTGCCTTTTTTTTACTTGCTCAGCTTGATGTCTAAGCTGCTAAAATAGCAGCAAAAGTGGCAGTGGTCAGGATAGACGAATTGAGACTGTGTTAACAGTAGAGTTTCATATTAATCTAGCGCTGTGGGTTCAATGTTACTAGCGTAGTCAGTTTTACTAATTGTTAACTAGTGCACTATATGTCTTAATACTAGTATACCAATTGGAAATGTAGAACTGTATTGCTTCAGTAGGAAAGAAAAATGTTTGATGCACTCTTTTCCATCCCTTCCAAGAAGATACTAGTAGCAACAAAAATAAATCTAAAGCCATAGAGGCAATAAATGGATGAAGAAAGGATAGGTCCAGAAGAGAGTATATTGGTTTTGTGTGATCCTTCTTAAAACATCTTGCAAAGTATCAACAGAGGGGTTTAAATACCATTTTAATAAGCAGTATTTAAGTGAGCTATAACAGAAAAATTATTTTTAAAACAAATCAGAATAGTGACAACAGCAAAACCCGATTTCCCTGTTATGTGTATCAAAATCTGTTTGCTATTTGCAGAGAAGAAACTGAGCAAAAATGTTTATTTTTTGTTAGCATGTCATAGTTTTCTATTTTCATTAGAATTATGGACTTGTACACATAGCATGCACCTGACATTCCCTGTCCTTCTCTAGAAAATAATAGAACAGTTCTTGGAGCAAGAATGTGGGCTTTTCAGTAAAATAAGAGGTTATTTTATAGGTAATATTAGATGCAAGAAAACTTGCACTTCTAATTATTAGGTGAATAGAACCATAATAGAAATTAGTAAATTTTAGTGACTAATCAAGGACTGATGTACAAGATTCATATAATACTATATTTGCTGTTTTTTCTAGTGGCCAAATGTAAATCTAAGGAACTATAAAGATGAACAATTGCACAGGTATGTAAAAATTACATAGACTTCCTTTGAAGAAAGAAATTTGGAAAAACTGGGGTTTAATGTTGCAATAAACTATTCCTTGATGTGTCACATTTCTGAACCTTAATCTGTGGATAAGCAACAAAAATGAAAATTTAGGTAATTAGGTTGCAATATTTGCTTTAAATAAACAGGTCTTTAAGCTTTAGTGGTTTCTTTTCTGTGCACAGATACTTTATATATTTATTCCCTAAACAAGAATCATATCAGCTTTGCAAACGCCCTATTTCATTTTAAACCTTAAAGTATTACCTCTTTGATATTTCATACATTAGTGTTTGATGTTAGCACTTAACAAATTTTGACAGAATAGACCTACAGTTGTACAGTTATATAGTTATATAGTTATAGCTTTCATCAAAAGCCAAGAGGAAGTTATTTCTAGTTGCTATTAATGGCGAGGGAAGCATGTGTGATTTGAGAAGACAATCAGTACAGCTCTGATTCCTTTCCTGTCTGGTATTAAGGCATTTTTATTACTTTTGTGCATGTGTGGTAATAGTGTTACTAATTAGTTCTTGGATGTAACTTTTAACATGCATTTCAGAAATTTATTTGATTAAACAAGCTACTTTGAAGAGTAGTTCTGTATTTGTAGGTATGGAAAGCTACCTCTACATGAATTTGGGGAAAAACCTGAACCTAAAATGTATCCTGAAGCACTCACGCTGCACCATTTTAAACTATTACTAAAAAGTAATCAGGCAACTTTTATATAGTGTTCCTAGCATAAGTGATATTACCATTGTAATCATAGTCATAATTTAATTTTGCATTTGTGTATTTTTCTCATCCCCCTCATCCCCCCCAAACATTAATTGCTAATCTATACTTTGTGGTAAAGGATTATTTACCAAATCCGGCAGTTTATAATGTTGCTTCTCTAAAGGAAAATCTGCAGTCTTGGCTGTGACACTCACATCCACTCCTCTACCTACCTATCTGGGACAGTGTTCCTGTTTCCTGGTTTTGTGCTGCATTCAAGCATTGTTCAGTGCCTAAATAATTTAATACTAAATAAATAGAGAAAACCTAGGATTGAGTTACTGTAAATCTTCTACAGTTGGTTGATCCTTTCTACAGGATTGTGGGTTAGATGCTTTAATGGCTTTTTAAATGCTGCTGTTCTTGTTTAATTATAACTAATTAGCCCCCAAATCTCTCTAGTTTCAATGCTGATCATAAAAAATTTTCAGCCACTTTGTTTTTGAAGTGTAAAGTAAATTTATTTGCCCTTCCATAAGTTGATTACTTTTTTCTTTTACTTTTAGTGGTTTTGTGATGATCTTATGACTGTTAAAGTGAAATTCAATATATTTTTTTATATAGATCATTTAATAGAGATACAGTTAATGCAGTATGTGAATAAAAATATATACACACTTAAGTGTACATGTGTATATATGCACTCACATATAAATAATGTGTGTGCTAATAAATATATTTATTGCTAATAACCCAGAATAAAATATACTTCATTTGACAAAATTTAAAGAAACCCTCAGGTTTCCTTTATAATCGGTCCTGTGTTTGGAGTTGGAATAGTGGCTTACTTTCACTTTTTTAACTAAAGGCAGTGCCTTACTTATGCTTTCTTAATGCTTGACATATCTACCTTCAGGCAGAACATTCTGTGTTCTTTTAAAGCACAAATGTGTTTATTTTTTGACTAAGAATTGACGGGGGGAGTGTGGCGATTCACGACACGGACTCCGTATCCATGCACAAGCAAAGCCAAAGGCCGTTTATTAACAAAAGAGCAGCCTTAATATAGTCTGCCTCCTGAGCTAGTATTTTTCCCTTCTCCCTGCCTCTGAATGTGTTCTATCATACTAGCTCCACATATGGTATAAACATAGATAAGCGCACTCTCCTGCTTCGGTGCTCCAGCTGTGCCCCTGACCTTTTGTCCCGCATATCAAGGACTCAGTTCTGTGTTTTTGTGGGTTGTTTTTCTATCTCACGGCTTGCATCCAACAAGGGTGATGAGATCTCTGGTGCTGTCATGGGAGGCCACATTCACTTACTCCACAGGAAGCTCTTTGTGGAAGATTTATTCCTGCAGTGAAAAATTCAAGCTATATTGCTCGCCATGGTTTCAAAAAGTCTGAGTGAGAATCTGCATTTGCAATCACTGTGTTATGCTTCAGAAATGCTTAAGTGAGGTGAATGAAAATACTGTTGTTCAATAAATATGGCCTTTTTCTGGAGAATAAATTTTTCTTTTTCACAGTAGTGTTAACTATTATAGCTAAAGAGAAGTCATCACAAACATTAAGACAGGCTCTTCTTTAGCTCTTTTAAGTCTAGATAATATAGTCTTTGAAACTCACTACAGGATAAATTGCAGTAGAATAAAATATAAGCATGAGAATGAGAAGGAAGATATAGCTTCTAAGAGCATAGAGATTTTGAGTTCCGTATTTTAAATCATGTCATAGAAAACCCTTTATGACAAACTGTACAGCTGCATATCTGAAACGTCTGGATAGACTCTACTGATACCTGTTACTGTCTTTTAATAACTTTTGAAATTTTATTGCCAACAAGATAATTTAGTGATAAAATATCTTATACCAGCATCATTTTGTAACGTGAGACTGTCCTTGTCTTACTTGAAAAATAACATTCTTTTTTACTTTCCTTAGGTTTGTAAGGAGATTGCTATATTTTTATAAGCCTAGCAGTAAACTATATGCCAACCTGGATCTGGACTATGCCAAGGCTAAGCAGCTCACTGTGGTGGGTTGTCAGTTTACTGAATTTCTTCTTGAATCAGAAGAGGTAAGAAATTTTCAGCTACAAGACTGGAGATAGAATGAGTAGTGCTGCTGTACACCACTTAGAGGGGGGGAAGAAACCTTATTTTAGTGAAGGCTTCTGTAGACTTTGGATGTTAAAACTAAAATGATCAGCATAATTAAGACATATAACTTAAAATCTTGAATTGTCCAGATAAGACACTGGGGAGACAACTGTGTTTAAGTAGGAGTTTTATTAAATACAGCTTTATTAAATGCAACTTAGGGTTTGGTTGTGGATTTTGTTTCTGTTGGGGGTTTTTGGTTGTTTTTTTTTCTATGTATGTCCTTTGTTTCTCTGCCTCCTTTCTTGTGTGCTAAAGACTTTTATGCCTCAGGCCAGAGGAAAATGTCTTTGAACAATCCTTTTCTTGGAAAGAATAGAATTGGTCCTAAGATGTCTCTAAGCTAAGCTCCTTTTATTTGCCTTGAACCTTTATCTTTAGTCTGAACTGTACTTGCCAAACAGCATTTCTGTTTTGTGTCTGTATTGTGTTTGTACGGTTTAAGAAACTTTAAACAATGGATTTCAGTAAAGGAGAGACTCAGTTCTGCTGCTAGTAAATGCTATTACTCTTTGTTTTGTTAGGATGGACAAGGCTACCTGGAGGAATTGGTTAAAGATATTGTAAATTGGCTCAACTCTTCATCAGGAATGAAACCTGAATGTAGTCTTCAAAATAATGGGCTACTAAATACCCTTAGCCAGCACTACTTTCTGTTTTTTGGTACTCTCTCTTGTCACCCTCATGGAGTGAAAATGCTTGAAAAATGTAATGTGTTTCAGTGGTGAGTATTTTTATTCTGTTTCAATTGTGCTTACAGGTATAATTGTTATGAAAGTTGTAAACTGTGCATGAGGACCACTGTCTTATAAAGCTGAAAACTTTAAAATTATTTTGATTTATTTTCAAGTAAAGATCCTCAGTTGTTAGGGGGTTTGGGTGGTTTTTTTTGAAAGGTCTTTTAGCTGTTACTGAACAGATATGGGTGATTGTGTTACAAAATAGCTTACTTTTTCCTGTCCACACCTATCTGACAGAAATCAGTATCATGAAGGATGATACTGTACTGAAATGTTGGTTTGTTTTTTAATTTTTTTAAAAAATAAAATAAATAAAAATAAAAGTGGGAAAAAAACCCAACAAACTGGTAGGTATCATACTGTGTGTGAAATGTGATGATGCATGTTGTACCTAAACTCCAGTTCAGTATATTTGAGTGAAGCTGTGGAGTTCAAAATTTTGTTTGGGTACAAATAAACTTGCCCTACTTTGGGAGTAATTTGGCCAATGGCTAGTCTATTTCAAATATAGTAAATTTTAAGAGAAAATTCAGGTGGTTTGATGTACCTTTTTTTTTTTAAACACAGTTTTCATTGTTTATTAGAATACATGTTTTTTACTGTCTACAGAAAACTTCATTTACAACAAAATCTAGATAGTTAATAGGACTAACCTTATGGCAAGCTGTATACACAGAATGTTTTACAATGTGGAATTGTTCACAGAGCTTCATGAACATTTATTTTTGTACTCATAATCGCCAATCCAAGTATACTGGCAAAACTTACATAGCCATTAAAAAAATGTTGGTTTGGGTTCCCCCCCCCTTGCACTTTAGTGCATTATTTGGTCTCCCTTTGACTCCAACAGCTGTAACAGTTTAATGTCACTCCATTTCATATGAGACCTTATTTTGTATTCTTCTGCTTTTATAGAACTGAAAATCTAATTCAGAGTACTTAAGTTTAAATTATCAATTAAATAAGTGGGTTTGAGTGGGTTCAAATACTAACTTTTATATTCCCTCCCCCCCAGTCTTCTTAATCTTTGTTCTTTGAGGAACCAGGATCACTTGTTAAAATTGACTGTTTCTAGTTTGGATTACAGCAGAGATGGGTTAGCAAGAGTCATTCTTTCTAAGATCCTAACAGCAGCTACTGATGTAAGTTCAATTCAACTTATGTTCCATTGTTATTTGCCACTAGACATTTATTTTGTTATTCAAGGTGCGTGACTTTATTTTTAAGATAATATATATGCAGAAAGGTTTTTATTTTTGTATTTAGAAAAATGAAATTCCTACTCATATAGCTTTTAAATTTGCTGTGAACTTCACACCTTTTATTGTATTTGTGCTCAGGAAATTAAGTCATTCAAACAGATGTTTCTCTCATGTATGAAGGGGGGTTAAAGTCTTTAAATGCGTAAACCAAATATAACATCATTTCCTAGGTCAGTGGACATCCTAAACCAATGGTGAAGGCATTGTTTTCACAAACAGAATATATTCAACTCTGATACAGGTATCACTAGCTGTAAGCAGACTGTCTTGAAGTGGGGTGCAGATACTGTCTGAACATACTGTCCCAAGCATATACAAAGCCAGAAAGCAGTTGAGACCCACTGCTGCCCTTAGTGATGATAACTAAAAATACAATTTTCACCTATTTGTAGTCCAGTTTAATGAAAAATGAATGGATAGTAAACACTTCTTGTACTTTGGACGTGAATAGGATAGACATTACTCTCCAGCACCTTAGAAATTAAGAAAGCTTGTAGAGCCCTGTACTGGTTTTGGCTGGGATAGAGTTAAATTTCTTCATAGTATCTAGTGTGGGGCTACATTTTGGATTTGTGCTGAAAACAGTGTTGATAACACACTGATGCTTTACTTACTGCTTAGCAGTGCTTACACAGAGTCAAGGCCTTTTCTGCTCCTCGCACTGCCCTGCCAGCAAGTAGGCTGGGGGTACACAAGAAGTTGGGAGGGGGCACAGCTGGGACAGCTGACCTCAACTGACCAAAAGGGATATCCCATACCATATGGTGTTGTGCTCAGCAATAAAACTGGGGGGAAGGTTGGTGGGGGAGCTGCTGCTTGGGGACCGGATGGGCATTGGTTGGTTTGTAGTGAGCAATTGTTTTCTTTTGCATCGCTTGTTTTTCTTGGGTTTTATTTTCCTCTCTTTTTTTCTTTTTTATTTTCCTTTTTTAAAAATTTCTTTTTAATTATTAAACTGTGTTTATCTCAACCCATGAGTTTTCTCAATTTTACCCTTCTGATTCTCACACCTCCCCCCCCCCCCATCCCACCGAGGGAGGGAAGTGAGCGAGCGCTTTGTGGTGCTTAGTTGCTGAACAGGGTTAAAGCATGACAAAGCCCCCAGGTTTACCCATTTCAGTTCTGGTCTGTTTGGGATTGTGAAAAGGATTAGAGATCATGATCTGAATTTTAATAGGTCTCACTGGCATTACCATGAGTATTTAATGCCAAACCTTGACAGATGTCATGGTAGAACTCCTTGGAGAAAGCTGAGAGACACTATACAGGCTCAGAAACTTAAGAACTCAAATTTTGGAGCTCCAACCTAAATAATTAGTTTTAAGGATACAGATCTTTCTTGCTAGAAACACTCATACCTTCTCACATCCTTGATGTTTTAAGGTCTCAGCCCATGTTAGTAGCCTATGGCTACTGAGTTCTAATGTTTCTATTTCCCAGTCTCACACTGATACACGGATCTAGCAAGGTTGTCTAGGGAAACAGCAGAGATTAAGTAACTGTCTATTTTTAGAAGTCTCTTGAAATGTAAAAGAATAGAAATTATTAGGATATGTCTTCTCAACTGCCTACCACTGGCTTATGAGAAAGGTTACAGTTTTACTTATATGTGCACTGATATGGGTCAGTAGTCCTTAATATCAGAATTAGGTGTGCAGTCAGGTATAGCAGGTCTCTAACCATAGCGATATCTAGTAAAATTCACGGCTGAGATGTGTTGTGACTTAAATTCTAAATACTGAAGTGTAAAAAGCTAATCCAAAGGATAAAATGTTTTGATTATTCTGATATTAATTGTATCCTTAGTGGTATAAGTGGTATTTCTGAGCTACCGTAATTGGCAAAACTACAAGTCTCTTCCAGAAATGAAAATATTTGTGTGAGGTGGAAATAGTAGTCAATTCGGAGAGGATAAGGTGCCACAAAAAATATGGAAATATTGAACTGACAGATATTTGCATGGGCAAATACTGAGGAGTAATTTTAGAAGTACATCTGCTTAGATGTTAGGGGAAGGTATCTGCAATTTTCTGGGGTTTACGGTCTGGAATTCTGAAACAGCACCATTGTCAATAGCAAACAAAGATTTATTCCTTTGTATTTAGCAAGCATGATTGGAAAACATTGAAACTTGGCACAGTTTATACCACTCACTGCTCTGTTCCATAGGGACAATATATTTTTTAACATTATCAGAACTGACTTTCTGTCACCTTGGACAAATGAATCCTAAGATTAAAAATGAACATGCAGTTCAATTCAAATAAGGCACTTGCAAGCCCTTCCACCTTCCCTTTTCAAGGACTTCATTAGAAGTCCTGATAGGATGAGTGGAGCCTGTATAGTAAGAAAATGCCTATGGAATGGTTTGTATTAATTCAGAATCCAGAAGACAAATTGTGATTTTTTGATTCTGTATGCTGCCTCTGGCTTCTAAATTATGTTTAAAAGCAATAAAAATGCATAATTTCTAAAAAGCTGGTTTTTTAAGGGAGAAAGACCATTTCCAGTAAGGCTTTTCTTCCCTTTAGAAATTTTAATCCCCTGATATGTTTTTTAGTGAAATATCTTATTTTTAGTGTCTGTTTATTTCAAGAGCTGAAGGTGCTCTTTTTTGTGGGTTAACTGAGGTTATAGCCTCATACACCTTTTACAGCTATCCAGAGCTGTGAAGCAGGTTTGTTAGCCATTTGCTAATGAGTGTCTCAGAACAAGGAAAAGTAATTTCTGTAGTCAGCTTAGCATTAGAAGGGGAGAGTAGTGTTTTTGGGGGTGACTATATACAACAAAAACATTTACAGAGCAATATCTTTGCAGATCAGTGAAACAAACACATCTTAACCTACTTGCAGATGTGCTTTGATCATTCATGCTGAAGCAAATTAATACTGCCTTGGCTGCCTTTATGCCAGCTCATGGTAGAAACAGCAGAGTAGCCAGTGTGTCTTCAAGTGTTGCAGTTCATAACCTTTTATCTTCATGGGTGGCTAAGAGGTAGATTTATCCTATATCTACTGGCATCTATGCTGAGCTGTATGTAATCAAGTGAGCATAGTGACCTCTGACTCGTGTCGTCACTTCTATGGGTCATAAAGACCTTTACTATTAAAATTAAGAATCTTCTGACAGATATAGTACAGGGCTTTATCTGTGTTTTTCATGTAGTTCATGCTTGGGGGAAAGAGGGGAATGCCTGTTTCCTCAGATATCCTCTACACTGCTTTTGCTTTTGGTTCCTGTCAAAAGTAAAAACATTCCAGGATTTTGCTTCATCTTTTCATTCTCCAAACAGAAAATAAAAATTGTGCTATTTCTGCACTAGCTATCTGGATAGATTAATTCATGTTCAGGAAGTGAAGATTATTCTTTTGTTCTGTTTATCCCATTCAATATAGTTATAGCAGTAACAATGATTCTTTATAGACAGATTTTAACACTTGAACTACATGACACTGAATTCTGGTTTCACATTATTGTGTTATTCTGTATGCATAACATCTAGATCAAGTGAATCATTTTGGCATAATAGGTCTTGTTCTCATCTTTAAGTATGCTGCTAGTCATCTATTCCACATACAAGCATACCACTAACGGGATACAAGCCATTTCAAAATGGTTGTGCAGCCTAGATCAGAGTTGCGAATCACTGTTGCCAAAGTCATTCTTGGTACTTGTGTTACATCATTCCTGCTTCCTCTCCAAAAAATAAGCCTCTGCATATTGAATAAATAGAAATGTGCACATGATACTTGAAGTTGAAATGATGAGACAAGGTTTTTGAAACAAACTCTGCACATTCATGTTTCTTACTCCCGTTTTCTTTCAAGTCCTGCTTGCCAAGTATTGGGGGGGGGCGAAATCCAGAAGATATTGTTAACCTAGGTAGAGTGCTGTCCAACCTGCACCAATTCACCTATCTCTTAGAGTACAGATATTCACATGCATCCCAACACAGATTATTTATATTTTAACATATAGAAAATTTACTTGGTTATAGCTATCATAGCCTTAAAGGTATAAGTACTGAAGACCTGAAGAAAGATTTGGGCACCTGATTTAGTCTTTTATAACTATGCTTGTCTAAGTAAAGATAACACCTTTCCCAGTAAGCATACATTGTTAGGGGTTGTTCTGTGCTTAATCCAGAACAAATTCTTGTAGATTAAGCCTATTTGCTTCTATTTTTGGTGTAATTTTTCTAATAAAAATTATGTTAATCGGTTTATGATGTTTATTCAGCAAGTTTTGAACAGCAGTACAGGAACTGACAAGGTACTTCATTCTGCTGTCACTTAGAGAAATTCAAATTAGTAAACTAAGTGTTGGGAGACTGTCTTATTACAGAAAATAACATTTTTATATTTAGAAGGTTTTCTGAGAAACTTTGAAGATCAGATACATTGGGGAAACAGTTTAAAACTTACTAAAATAAATTCCCCAGAGGTTCTAAGTTTTGTTTGCTAAAGTATTTTTCAAAGCATTACATACATGAAATTATATGCAACTGCACTGGTCATTTACAAAGTATTTCTCCTGCATGTCCTGATGAATTTGTGTGGTGCTATCAGAGTGAATGACTATTTGATAAGGGCTTTCCAAGGAGACTTGCAGTGACCAGATCACTTGTGATCTCAGACTCAAATTTCCCATTTGATAAGATAGAAATAGCTCTCAAGTAGACTGTAGTTTTAACGCATTAAGGTGTGCATTGCAGTTACTTACTATAAAATATGGTAATTGAAATGTATTTTGAAAAATGATAAATCATTAACTACATCAGCTATTTTTCTTCCATTCAAAAAGTATTTTCCTTGCTTTTGCAGAGCTGCAGATTGTATGCAACAAAACACTTACGAGTATTACTGAGAGCAAACGTAGAGTTCTTCAGCAACTGGGGGATTGAGTTACTGGTGACCCAGTTACATGATAAAAATAAAACTATTTCTTCTGAGGCACTTGATATTCTAGATGAGGCATGTGAAGACAAGGTGAGCATCCTTTCCCTCTTCATATTCTTTTTGGTATGCTACTCTGTAAACTGTTCCACACCCCCTCCCCCAGTAATAATGTAAATGTATGCAAGAAGCTAGTGATGATTTCCTTTCTTGACTGTCATTGATGGACTTCATAAAAGTTTATAGACCCCTTTATAGACCCCTTGCTGAAAATACTGCAGTACTAATGACAAGAAAATGTAAACTTTTGGATTATGCTTACGTTTAAATATGAATGCAGACTAATTCAGCTATTTTGATCATTATACTTTTTGTAAAGGGGGTATATATTCATGACAGAAGGTACTTAAACTGGGTAATATTACGATGAGTTTGATACTTCCTTTTGTGAAAATCCTGCTGCCTTGTTGCTGGCAGACTGTTGTAATTGTTGTAGTTTTCAGAATTATATAGTGCTTGGATATTCTTTATGCATTTTTAATTACTTTAGGCCAATCTTCATGCCCTTATCCAAATGAAACCAGCTCTTTCTCACCTTGGAGACAAAGGTTTGCTTCTACTTCTAAGGTAAACGTTGAATACGCTGTTTGACTTTACACTGTGGAAACAATGAATGTTTGATTTTATTCAAATCATGTGATTTAAGTGGAGTACTGACTGTCTGATATTACTTTACAGATTTCTGTCCATTCCAAAGGGATTTTCATATCTAAATGAAAGAGGTTATGTAACAAAACAAATGGAAAAGTGGCAAAAGGTAATACTAAGAATAAAACGTGTCCGTTCACTTGAAATTAGGAGGAGGAAATGTGTGAATACGCAGGTTCAGAAGGTCAAAGATTATTAAAAATATTGTACATTGCTATATCTGTATTGCTAATGCCAATACTTTTTTTTTTTGCCTTAGTGACTTATGATTTTGCTGAAAAAAGTTGACAGGGACTTACAGTTTCATAGCTCTTCTGTACATGCATGCTTTAGATTTACCCAGGCCTTCTATATAACTTTGATATTCCAGCAAATATTTCAGGAGTGTAGTGACTTACTGACTTTTGAAAATAGTTTGTTCTGTAAGGTCTTATCTATACAAGTGTGGAAAGGAATACTACTTTTCAGGATGCCTGTCACCTCTGGTTATAGAATCATAGGATCATTTAGGTTGGAAAAGACCCTTAAGATCATTGAGTCCAACCGTTAACCAAACACTGCCAAGTCTACCACTAAACCATGTCCCTAAGTGCCATGTCTACACATCTTTTAAATACCTCCAGGGATGGTGACTCAACCACTTCCCTGGGCAGCCTGTTCCAGTGCTTGATAACCCCTTCAGTGAAGAAATTTTTCCTAATATCCAATCTAAACCTTGCATGGTACAACTTGAGGCTGTTTCCTCTTGTACTATCACTTTCTGCTTGGGAGAAGAGACTGACACCCACCTTGCTACAAACTCCTTTCAGGTAGCTGTAGAGAGCGATAAGGTCTCCCCTCAGCTTCCTCTTCTCCAGACTAAACAATCCCAGTTCCCTCAGCTGCTTCTCATAAGACTTGTTCTCTAGACCCTTCATCAGTTTCATTGCCCTTCTTTGGACACACTCCAGCAACTCAATGTCTTTCTTGTGGTGAGGGGCCCAAAACCGAACACAGTATTCGAGGTGCAGCCTCACCAGTGCTGAGTGCAAAGGGACGATCACTCCCCTACTCCTACTGGCCATGCTATTTCTGATAGAATCCAGGATGCTGTTGGCCGCCTTGGCATACTGCTGGCTCATATTCAGCCAACTGTCAACCAACACCCCCAGGTCCTTTTCCTCTAGACAGCTTTCCAGCCACTCTTCCCCAAGCCTGTAGCATTGCATGGGGTGGTTGTGACCCAAGTGCACGACCCGGCACTTGGCCTTGTTAAACCTCATACAGTTGGCCTTCGCCCATTGATGCAGCCTGTCCAGGTCCCTCTGTAGGGCCTTCCTGCCCTCCAGCAGATCGACGCTTCCACCCAGCTTGGTGTCATCTGCAAACTTACTGAGGGTGCACTCGATCCCCTCATCCACGTCATCGATAAAGATATTAAATGGAACTGACCCCAATACTGAGCCCTGGGGAAGACCGCTCGTGACTGGCCTCCAACTGGATTTAACTCCATTCACAACTCTTTGGGTCCAGTCTTCCAGCCAGCTTTTTACCCAGCAAAGAGTATGCCTGTCCAATCCATGAGCAGCCAGTTTCTCCAGGAGAATGCTGTGGGAAACAGTGTCAAAGGCTTTGCTAAAGTCCAGGTTGTTTACATCCACAGCCTCTCCCTCATCCACTAAGCAGGTCACCTCATCATAGAAGGAGACCAGGTTAGTGAAGCAGGACCTCCCTTTCATAAACCCATGCTGGCTGAGCCTGATCCCCTGGGTGTCCCACATGTGCTGCCTAATGGCATTCAAGATGATCTGCTCCATGACCTTTCCCGGCACCGAGGTCAAGCTGACAGGCCTGTAGTTCCCCGGATCCTCCTTCCGATCCTTCTTGTAGAGGGGCATCATATTCGCTATTTTCCAGTCATCTGGGACCTCCCCGGTTGACCAGGACTGCTGATAAATGATGGAGAGTGGCTTGGTGAGCACTTCTGCCAGCTCCTTCAGTACCCTTGGGTAGATCCCATCCAGCACCATAGACTTGTCTGTGTGTCTAAGTGGTGTAGCAGGTTGCTAACCATTTCCCCTTGGATTATGGGGGCTTCGTTCAACTCCCCATCCCTGTCTTCCAGCTCAGGGGGTTGGGTACCTGGAGAACAGTTGGTCTTGGTTGTTGCTAATTAAAGTTAAATCTGGATTTCATTAAGATAGAACTGGCTTATGCTGTTAGGAAGTAAGCACGAACAGAAGACCCATTAAGAAAAATGTGTCGTTGTCATTACTAGAATTAAAATCTTCATATGTTATCTTATTTTTATAATTGATTATACGTGCTTGGTCTCATTCCTGTTTGCTTTTAGGCAATTTTTTTTTTACTAACTTATAAGCTGTTACTTCTCTAGGAATACTGAAATGCGTGGTGGTCTGTTCAGGTGTCATGGTTTAGCCCCAGTCAGCAACCAAGCACCACGCAGCCGCTCGCTCACTCCCCCCCGGTGGGACGGGGGAGAGAATTGGAAGAGTGAAAGTGAGGTAACTCATGGTTTGAGATAAAGACAGTTTAATAGGTAAAGCAAAAGCTGCACGCGGAAGCAAAGCAAAACAAGGAATTCATTCGCCACTTCCCATCGGCAGGCGGGTGTTAGCCATCTCCAGGAAAGCAGGGCTCCATCACGCGTAACGGTTACTTGGGAAGACAAATGCCATCACTCCCAATATCCCCCCTTCCTTCTTCTTCCCCCAGCTTTATATACTGAGCATGATGTCATATGGTATGGAATATCCCATTGGTCAGTTTGGGTTAGCTGCCCTGGCTGTGTCCCCCCCCCAGCTTCTTGTGCACCCGGCAGAGCATGGGGAGCTGAAAAAGTCCCTGACCAGTGTAAGCGCTACTTAGTAACAACTAAAACAGCTCCATATTATCACCACTGTTTCCAGCAAAAATCCAAAACATAGCCCCATACTAGCTAATACGAAGAAATTTAACTCTATCCCAGCTGAAACCAGGGCATCGGGTTAGTCAGATGTGAAGTATTTCCTTCTTCCCTTACTTTGTTAACAAGTGCAGTAATTTTGCTGAGCCTCACCTTCAAATTGTAAAGAAATTCAACCTTCCTTAAAGAGCACTTCAATTGTTCCTTCCTTATAAAGTACCATACTATAAAAACATTAACCACCTGTTACGTTAATAGTAGGAGTCTGAGGAGTGGCTAGGGGGAGACACTACCGTTGAGTTACAAGGTTCAGACAGGACCCCCTTGCTTTCTAAACTCCTTCTCTGAGAGGAGTCTAGGTGTGGCTAAGTCCAGTCTTAGTCTCAGACTTGGTCAACGGTTTATTTTCTAAGGATTGTAGATGTAACCACCCATCAGAGTATTTGTTGTAACTAACTAATTTGGCAGCTGCCCAGGCCAGTCACGTTCAATGAGAACGATCACTGCTAGATTAATGTATTTATTAAAGCAACAGATGCCCAGGTTTTTTGGATTACCGGTGATAAGATTTCTGGCTACAAGACACACACAGATACTAAGAAAATTAGTAACGCTGCTAGGCTACAGGTGCGTTAAACAAATATGAAGCGACTCTAATGCATTGGAGAATTAAGTGAAGCTATAGAGAAGTTTTTAAGTTTTCTCGGGGAAACACTTGGTATAACCAAGTCCTCAAATCTTACCCAAAGGCGTCCCAACGGCAGGGGAGAGAGGCTCAGCCCGTCGACTGGTCCCAGAAGTCAGTGGTACACGATGGTATCTTCCCTAACACCCCTTTTCTCTTCACACATTTTATACTATTTTTTATCTTTCAGGTGGAGATTGAGTGACTCTAGTCATACATACCTTTATTATGATTGGTGTAAAATTTCCTTGCTTTGCCCAGTGAGGGGTGGTTGCACCTTAGAGGCAGGTAGCTTTTGGGATGGTGTTTTGGTATTATAATGATAAAAAGGACAGCATTTTGTCAAAAGCATGACAGACACTTGGCTCAGGGTAGCAAATGTGCAGTGTACCAGCTCCATCCATGGTCACAGAGCCTGGCCACGGTGTCTCCACACCACTCCACCCTCTGGACAAATCCTCTTAGAGTCAGTACACCAAGTTCTTCTGGCATTGCTGACATCTAAGGTTACGAGCCTAGGGAACTTCCATGGAATGGATTTCTCGCCTGTCAGCTGCACCCTATCCTGCAAGCTTCTTCCATGCTGTACCTTTTATAAAAACATAAGTTTGATTTCGAAGTCACCTCCAGCACTTATTCCACACCACCTACATGTATTTTGTCAACCTTTGTCGTTTTTTAGGAATATAACTTAAAGTATGTTGAATTGATTGAAGAACAACTTAATGAAGCACTTACAACTTATCGCAAACCTGTTGATGGTGATAACTATGTTCGTCGGAGCAACCAAAGGTAAACTCTCCAAAAGAATTCTCTCCGTCTGAAAAATCTCAAGAGTAACTCATTGCATTACACTGCAGTGTAATTTATTTTTAAAGAAAATTTTAGAATTGCTGGGAAAACATGATTTCTCTTTCTACCAGATTACAGCGGCCACATGTCTACCTGCCAGTTCACCTTTATGGCCAACTGGTGCACCATAAAACAGGCTGCCATTTATTGGAGTCTCAGGTGAGGATAATAACTGTTTATAACTTGAAAGATTTTAACGAGTACTGTAACCCTTTTAAAATATGTTTTAAAAGAGATAGCATTTAAACAGTCATTGCAAAATAAGATTATGGAAGTCTCAAGTTACATGGGGCCAAAAAGTTGCAAAGACAGTCTTTGCCATCTTGTCTCATGTAAAATTCCTTCCTGACCACTGAAATATCCGAGAATACCTTGCAACATTTTTCTTAAACTAGCTAGCTGTCATGGTTTAGCCCCAGATAGCAGCTAAGCACCACACAGCTGCTCACTCCCATCACCCCAGTGGGACAGGGGAGAGAATCGGAAGAGCAAAAGCAAGAAAACTCATGGGTTGAGATAAGAACAGTTTAATAATTAAAATAGTAATAATAATAATAATAATATAATGAAAAGGAACATAATGAGAGAGGGGTGAAACTTGGGGCAGGGTGGGGGACACACGACAAGACAAAAACCAAGTGATGCAACCACTCATCACTTGCCAACTGACGCTGCCAGTCCCTGAGCCGCGATCGCTGCTTCCCCATGCCAACTCCCCCCAGTTAACACACTGGGCATGACGTTACATGATATGGAATATCCCTTTGGCCAGTTTGGATCAGCTCTTTTGGCTGTGCCCTCTCCCCTGCCAGCTGCTTGTGCACCTGGCAGAGCATGGGAAGCTGGAAAAGTCCTTCACTAGTATAAGCACTATTTAGCAACAACTGAAACATCAGTGTGTTATCAACGTTATTCTCATACTAAATCCAAAACAAAGCACTGTACCAGCTACAGTGAAGAAAAGTAACTATCCCAGACAAAACATGACACTAGAAAAAACTTAGAATGTAAATCAACTCACCAATAGAAATAATTTTTCAGTCTGTGTGTGTGAATTGTATATTGACAAGTAAAATTGTGCCTATCCTCTTTTGTATGCATAAACATGCAGATGAGGGAATAAAGTCTTCTTTCTAATATCTTGCATAGCTAAGAAACCAAACCCTAAGCCAGTTCATATTTGGTTAAATAAATTGACTTTTAATGTGGGTTTGCAAAATGATTTAATGAATTGGATAGATAGTCAATGTTCAAGAAAAAAGCTTACATATTGTAGTGTGTTAATCTGAATGTCATCTTTATAAAATCTGAATTAACCTGATGTAGTCAGTGGTAAAATTTTCTACCTGCATTACCATTGCTGTTAATTTATGGTTATTTTGCTAGAACTACCACTATTTTATTTTAGGGTACATACTTAAATTACCACTTTGCCTTTATTAAAACTGCAAGAGAACCTGTTTTACTGAGGTCTCCTCCTTTTCATTTTTAACCAAATTTTTTTTCTTCTGTTTTTCTCCTTCAGAATATTGTTACAGATCTAAGTTACACCGTTCATTCCCCAATGCTGGATAAGTGGGAAGGAATTAAGCAGCTGAAAGCAGCCCTTTGGGCCTTGGTTAGTAATAGATTTACAGTCTTTTTGCAGCTGTTCGAGTTCTGTTCTGACTCTTGATTCTGAAATAACTAAGCAAAATCCCTTAAAATCATATTTAGGGTTTTTGTCATAAAATGTGTGTGACTTTCCAAGTTAGTGGAAAGTACCTTAACCAGTCTTTCAGATGAAAATTGTTCGCTGCGCAAATTTTGTTCTGAGTCTTTTAATAATAACTTTGTCTTTATTTTTTGTGGGGTTTTGTTGGGTTGGGTTTTTTTGGGGGGGAGGGTGTGTATGTGTTTGTTTTAAACCAAATAAAAAGAACAGATTGCCACATGTAGCAACAGTATTACTGTGGAACCAGTGGTTAGCGCTTGCTGTGGTCTATTTTTAAATATATTTACTGTGGTGTTCCAAAATTCAGTTTTTCTGGAAGAAAGTTGGCTGTCACTGTTGATGCATGTGAGTATATATGGTCATGACATCCTTGGTACTTGGGATAACATGGGGAAAACCTAGTGTCTGTGCCTGTCCAAGCTACTACTTCTAAAGTTGCTTTGCCACCTCAACTGTTAGTCTGCCTCTTCCTTGTCTTCCCCAAAGCTTATTTTGGAACATTTGTCTAAAGTGACTATTACTGGAAGATATTGTTGGTATGTTATGTCTGTTTAAGAAGAATGTACAATGAGTGATTCAAGATAATACTGCTGGCTGTAGCAGAATTAGTAAAATGAGGAATACGTAGTAGTAAACTGTTGACCAGTTTTAGGTATTATACATAGTGTTCCCAGTCCTTTTTTTGATTTGCATGACTAGGAAATGCCAAAAAGGGTGCTCAAATCTCTTAATTGCTTTCAGTAGATATGTCTTGAAACTGTACCACCAACAAACAAAAATGTTGAAAACATTACACTGACAGTGCTGCAGATCACATCAAAATCAAAACTTATTTGACAAACTATTTTATTCCAGGGCAATATTGGATCATCAAATTGGGGTCTTAACTTGCTTCAAGAGGAGAATGTAATTCCTGATATAATGGCACTTGCGCAACATTGTGAGGTTCTCTCCATTAGAGGGTATGTTTATCTGACTTATACATAAAATTTACAGATGGTAGTTCTAGTAGGTTTTCAAATAGCCTTACCTAATTTATGTGAATATAGTTTTGACACTTACTTGGAAATCAGTTATTAAAGATCGTTGATCAATCTCAGAATTGTATAGGAAGTCTAAAAGAACATAGAGTAAGCAGTAAGCAAATGAAACATATGAAAAAAGATGCATACTGCTTTTCCTTTTTAAAAAAAACAATTAAAATATTTGCTACTTATATCTCTGTTGGAATCAATTTTTATTATTCCATCATTTTTACTCAGTATCTTTTTTGAATCTTTAAAAGAAAGCATAAATAGATGGTCTTTTGTCTAATACTGCTACTGCATTAATATTTGTCCTTTTAAAAAAAGGTACATTTCTATTTTACGTATCAGGCTCTTGTAATAATTTTTCTTTAATGGTGCATTGTTCTCAGGTATTTTAGTGCATTTCTTAAGCTTCCATTGATTTACAAATGAAAATCAGGACCAAAAAGCTATTTGGCAATTTTGTGAAGTTTCTGCTGAATTGTTTTGAAACTGTTTCAAGAGGGAAATAAGTTTAGTTAAATTAGATGCTATTGTTGTTGCTCTTTTTTTCTATATATACATTAAATACAGAACCTGTGTCTACGCACTTGGTCTAATAGCCAAAACTAAACAAGGATGTGACATTTTGAAGCATCATAACTGGGATGCAGTGAGACACAGTCGTAGACAGCCTTGGCCAGTGGTCCCTGATGACATGGAGCAGCTCTGCAGTGAACTTTCTTCTATACCCAGTACTCTTAGCTTGAACTCTGAGTCCACCAGTTCTAGGTATAACAGTGAAAGTGAATCTACACCTTCAAGTAAGTAACAACAAAAAAAAACCAAACAAACACGCAACAACAACAACAAAAGAACCCACCACAAAACAGCATTTTGGTGTTCTTACCGACTTTTTGGCAGGATGAGGTTCAGGCAAATGGTTTAAAGGTGCTACTGCAAGAAAGAAGAGAGCAAGCCAGGGGACAGTTATATGCATTCAGAAAGACGTAATCAAGTGAGAGGGAAGAGAACAGTGTCTTAGATTTGCATTTGGTGTAGAAATAAGAAATTTTAATATTAGGGTAAGTTACTAGGTTTTTTATGTCAAGTTATGGCACCTTGCTATAACACCCTGCAGAAATCTCCATGCTTTAGGTATAAAGATATGTTTACTTATTTTTTCTCAAAGGAATATTTATAATATATATTTTGTGTATACACACACATATATACAGTATTGGTATATTTAAATTATTGTATATTTTGTGTATCTAATACGTTTTAATTTTGCTATGGATATTTGGAATTTAAATGCAGAAAAATATTTAGATATCATTAAAGGAGCGTATCAGTTGTAATCCTAGTAGCTGCACTGAATCCTAATATTTGCACTGAAATAAGATAGCGTGGCTTTTCTTTTGAAGCAACAAGACCTTCAGCTCAGGTATTCCTGAAGATACTTAATTTACAGTACTAAGTTCTGCAGAAAAAACATTGAATTAAAATTGTGGTAAAACAAATAATCTCCTGTTTTAGCTTTTATAGAATTGCTTACTTTTTTTTGCAACATAGTTTATACACTTGAAGAAATGTCTATTTTCAGTGACAAAATCTCGTATAATTTCAGGTATGTTCATCACGGAGGATGACCGTTTTGGTAGTACTTCCACTAGTACATTCTTCCTAGATATTACGGAAGACGCAGAACAAATATTTTATGACAGACCTGGACCTTCAAAGGCCAAAGACCGTAGCCCCTTTCCTTTTTTTTCTTCTAGCAGACTTGTGAAAAATCGCATTCTAAACTCTCTTACTCTACCTAATAAAAAACATAGAAATAGCAGTGATCCAAAAGGAGGAAAGCTGACATCTGACAGTAAATCAGGCCTGAAGCGAAATCGTACTGTAACAGAACCTTCCAGTAGCACAGACTTTCCTGCTGGGGAAGAATTCAACCCTGTTTTCAGAGTTCCTAAAATCCAGACTTCACAATTAGAAACTTCTTTTGTCAGAAGTAAGCATGTGGAAGATACTGATAGTACCCCAAGTACTGGAGAAAATGATCTGAAGCTGCCAAAAGGTCTTGGAAATGAATTTCATCAGGAAAACACAAGCAGAGAAAGGCTAATAGGAGATGGTGCTACACAAACACATTTCAAGAGTCGTAGCTTAAGTTTTAATACAGATACCACAACAAGTGGCATAAGCTCAATGAGCTCTAGCCCTTCAAGAGAGACCGTAGGTGTGGACACTACAAACGTAGATACTGACTGTGGAAGTTTGAGTACTGTGGTAAGCACAAAAACAGTTAAACCAAGTCACTGTTCAACACCACAGTCTAACCACTTGCCTCTCTCAAAATCTAACTCTGTATCCCTGGTACCGCCAGGGTCTTCTCATACACTTCCCCGAAGAGCCCAGTCTCTTAAGGCTCCTCTTGCTACAATAAAAAGTCTTGCTGACTATAACTTCAGCTACACAAGTTCTCGAGATGCCTTTGGCTATGCTACACTAAAACGCTTACAGCAGCAGAGGATGCATCCTTCACTGTCTCACTCAGAAGCCCTAGCATCTCCAGCAAAGGACGTGCTGTTTACTGACACTATTACCATGAAGTCTGGCAGCCTGGATTCTCGGTTGACCCCAAGCCGGTAAGAGATTATTATGTGCTTGTTTCTTACTTAGAATCATAGAATCATTAAGGTTGGAAAAGACCCTTAAGATCATCGAGTCCAACCGTTAACCAAACACTGCCAAGTCCACCACTAAACCATATCCTCAAGCACCACGTCTACCCTTCTTTTAAATACCTCCACGGATGGAGACTAAACCACCTCCCTGGGCAGCCTGTTCCAATGTTTGACAACCCTTTCGGTGAAGTTGTTTTTCCTAATATCCAATCTAAACCTCCCTTAATGCAGCATGAAGCCATTTCCTCTCGTTCTATTGCTACTAACCTGGGAGAAGAGACCAACACCCACCTCGCTACAACCTCCTTTCAGGTAGTTGTAGAGAGCGATAAGGTCTCCACTCAGCCTCCTCTTCTCCAGACTAAACAACCCCAGCTCCCTCAGCCGCTCCTCATAAGACTTGTTCTCTAGACCCTTCACCAACTTCGTTGCCCTTCTCTGGACACGCTCCAGCACCTCAATGTCTGTCTTGTAGTGAGGGGCCCAAAACTGCACACAGTACTCGAGGTGTGGCCTCACCAGTGCCAAGTACAGGGGCACTATCACCTCCCTGCTCCTGCTGGCCACACTATTGCTGATACAAGCCAGGATGCCATTGGCCTTCTTGGCTACCTAGGCACACTGCTGGCTCATGTTCAGCCGGCTGTCCACGAACACCCCCAGGTCCTTTTCCTCCAGGCAGCTCTCCAGCCACTCCTCCCTAAGCCTGTAGCATTGCATGGGTTTGTTGTGACCCAAGTGCAGGACCGGACACGTAGCCTTGTTGAATCTCATACCGTTGGCTCTGGCCCAACGATCCAGCCTGTCCAGGTCCCTCTGTAGGGCCTTCCTGCCCTCCAGCAGATCGACGCTTCCACCCAGCTTGGTGTCATCTGCAAACTTACTGAGGGTGCACTCAATCCCCTCATCCAGATCATCAATGAAGATATTGAACAGGACTGGCCCCAACACTGAGCCCTGGGGAGCCCTGCTCGTGACTGGCTGCCAACTGGATTTGACTCCATTCACCACCACTCTCTGGGCTCGGCCGTCCAGCCAGTTTTTAACCCAGCGCAGAGTGCACTTGTCCAAGCCATGAGCAGCCAGCTTCTCCAGGAGAATGCTGTGGGAGCAATTAAATAAGAAAAGTATCTTTCTAATATTTTTTCCAACTTCATCTAAAAGTGACGGTTGTTGCAGGATGATTCAAAACTTTGCTGAACGCAGCACCAATATTAGGAGAATAATTGGCTTATGAGAAGTTAGAACTTTGTAAGTGCTGTCAGAGAAGCCCAGCTTTCATAGCTGTCCTCAGTCCCTTTCATGCTGTTGGTGACAAAGGAATACACTTCCTTCTATCACATTTGCTTCCTGTTTAACTGTTTTTAATATTTAAATGCAATTGCACTGCTAACATTACTAAAGTTACAATCACACAAAATTGCTCATGCAGTCAGAGCTGTATTTCAGAAGAGAATTTTCTTCATGTCTCTTGGTGAGGTTTTAGGACAGGGACTCCTGCCAATATGCTATATTACTCTTCACTGTGGCACTGAGGCCAGTAGTGAGTTACTGGTACCACTGAGATGAATGTGAGTTTGGCTTCTTAGCTACAACAGAGCAAAGATTTTACTCATAGGGTTTATTTTTAGATTGCAGTGTAACCTCTTTAATTTTGGGTAATATTAGCTCTTCTGAAGACTAATTGGATAGTTATATAAAATATCTAGCTCATTACATTGATGCTGTTCCCAGCAGCTACAGTCAGCACTTAACAACTTTCTCTTAAAAGCTCTTCTACTTCTCAAACTTTTCCTTTCAAATCAGCTTTTAGCTAGTGAATTGGATTTTCAGATTACTATTGAAAGAGAAAAGACAGAAATAGAAACTGTCTTTACCTAAATAATCCTGTCTCACATGAGAGAAATGGGAGAAATTACCAGCACATAAGTCACTTCCTTACTGCACAGAAGAGCAAATGCAGGGTCCCTGAATTTCAATCCATATACCCAGTTGAGTGTCTGTAGTGCCTGTTTATTACTGCTAGTTTCCTTCCTGATTAAGAGCAACATTAATTTTTTTATATTTTCACATGATTCTGCAAAGATGCCATAAAAGATAAGTTTTGTTCCCTTTGTTCAGTTAAGTTAGAACTAGACTGAGTGTGCTGATTAAATTAAGGATGATTCAATAGTTAAGCTGCATCATCCTGGAAATCAGAAGTGTTGTTCCTTGCTCTGTCACTGGCTTCCTGTGCTAATGCAAGAACAAATCAGTGTCATTTCAGTGGCAGTACAGATTCTGTTGAGGCTGTAGTCATGCTGTATCATTCCTTGCAGTCATGCCCTTGATATGCAAAGCAGCCTTGCTGCAGTGGACTTTCATTGTGAGACTCAACATGCATTGTAATACTAATGGTATTTCTGGTGCTTAGCTGTTCATGATCTCTCGTATCAGTGGTTAGGTGCAAGGATTTGAGCTGACCTGTTTAACGTTGAACTGAAATGACTGGAGTGCTCATATCATCTCTAAGAAGGTTAAAAAATTGCAGATGTACATATTACAAAAGATTGTCAGATCATCTTGGTTACTGATATAATTGACTGGAAAGACTATGATTTAACTAGGATATATTTTTCTTACCTGTTACAGCTGAGTGTCTCCACTGAATTATTGTGGTCCTTTTAATTTCAGAGTATGTTACTACTTCCAGCTAAATATTCTCTTTAACTGCTGTTTAAATAATATATTGGAAAGAAATATTCTGTCCTTTTTTGTCTTCTAAGGCCGTTCTTCTGTCAGTCTTCAGAAAATTTTCTTTGATTCATGCTTCATTCACAAATTCAGGTGTTCATAGCAAATAGCAGCTGTAAATTGACTTCAGTGATGTTTCTAGGTTTTTTTATTCATTCAAAAGGTTGAAAAGCTTATTTCTTTGCACAAATTATTTTGAGAGGCTAAATTTTCCATCTCTGTCTTTAAAGACCAACCAAAAATGTTAAGGTGCATGTCTCAAATCCTGATTGTGGCTCTTGCTCCATCACCTGCAGACATGATTTCATGAAAACTTATCAGTGTTTATCACTACTAATGATATACCTGTTAGATTTTCCAAGAGAAGCAGGGACAAATGTTTAGGATTAATGCATATATCTTTATAGAGAGAGTAATTATAGAATGCTTTATTATGAAATAACTAATGCAGTTGGTAACTCTGGATTTTGAAGTATGATTTGAGTTTTATTGCAAGTCCACTGCTACTGTAATTAGCATTGGTCAGAATTAGTAGCAAGAAAACTGTTGATGTCCTATAATATGTGTTCTGCACATTCCCATTGCATAATAATGTCTTGAACAACACATGGTCAAACCATAACAACTTATTTTTATATCAGTATAAATCTGTTAAGCTGTTACGGATGAGAAGACATTTTAAGTGTCCATCTAAAACAAACAAACAAAAAAAAGATAGAAAATTATTTCTAAGGCAGAAAGTCCAGCTCAAGAAATAAAAGATTCACTGTACTTACCTTCCAATGTATAATAATTTGCTGTAATATAATAAAAATTTACTGTTCCTAAGAAGTGTCTCTTTTTTAATCCACTGCATAGACAATCTACTTGGGTTGATTAGCAGAAGGCATTCATAGGTTTTTATTTTCAATGAGAAGTAAAATGAGAGATGGCCAAATGAGAGATTTCCATCATCAGGACTTTGATCAGCACTGAGGACTTGTTCTCCAGTCTCCTCTCTCTTTTCTCCTTTCCCAAACTATTTCTTTCTTTGTTCTTCAGGCTGCTTGTTACAGTCAGGTCTGCTCACTGCACAGGTTCAAGTTTGTTCTTTGCGTGTTCATGTTGAGCAAATTCTTCTTCCATGCTGAAGTGACCCAGTGGGTGGCTCCTTTAGAATACAGGAAAAAAATGTTCCTTGCTCACATCTCTGGTACCTAGCAGGCTCAAGCTCTGTGTTAGGAGTTTAAAAGCCTAAATCTTTACTGACTGTGTCTGGGCTGTAAATTTTTGAAGTCTGGTAAGTTGGAGAAAATTTGTGTTTTTACAGGTTTGGCAATCCCTTAAGCAGAAGTTCCATCCTGCTGTCTTTCAAGTCCCTGTCCCAGGACTTTCAAAAAAAGAGATCACAAATTTTTACCCGAGGAGCTGCCAAATCATGCAATACAACACGAGACAGAACAAAAGCAATAAGCCTATAGCTGTCATTTGACAGAGTAACAAGTTCTGGATTCTGCAATGGGAAGATGAGGATAGTCTTTGTTTCAGCAGTCCTTCTTACTTGTACTGTGCCAGAATGAGAGATTTACCAAGGTTGTGATTTATTATTTCAATGTTACAGGTTCATGAAAGCTTTAAGTTATGCTTCATTAGATAAAGAAGATTTATTAAGTCCTATTAACCAAAACACACTTCAGCGTTCCTCCTCCGTTCGCTCCATGGTTTCTAATGCTACGTATGGTAGCTCTGATGATTATATTGGCCTTGCTCTCCCAATGGATATCAATGAAATATTTCAGGTATGTATGTAATAAATGCAAATTAACCCATTAAGTTTCATACTGGAAGGTAGTTAACTGTTGCATTATCATCAGAATAGATTAAATCTACAGAACTGAGGAAAAACAGGATGTGATACCTTCAAGGAATGCATTTTGGAGAACAAGAGTTACTTTTTTCTAACCCTGTTTATAGAAAAGTGCAAGTCTGTTTTGTATTATTAGGCAAATAATGACACAGACTAGAAGTGTGTTAAACAGTGGTAGCATAAATATGCTGCCATAAGATTTTTAGCCAACAGCTAGCTTTTATACTAAAATTAGCATAGTCTGTGGGCATTTGTTAATATCTCTTTAGCCAACTAATTGATATGTTCATTGGTTGACCATAAATGATGTGCATAATCCCACAGTAAACTTCCTGCTACCATTTCTGCTACCATTATCTTGATTTACTATTACTTTATTTGTTATATCTATCATCATACCATTACATTATATTGTCTTTACTTCACCTCACAGATATATTTCTTTAAGTTAAAATAGATTATCTTAAGTGTGTATCAATTGCCTTCCTCTCTCTATTTAGTTAAAACACATTCCCACCTAACAAACTGATGCATCACAATGTTTAATATTGTTACCTAATACCTAATTATCAAAAACAGGACGTAGTCTGTGTCAAAGGTAAATCAGTGGCTTCCTTATCTTTAGTTTACTTTGTCTTTGCCTTTCAAACCTAAATTCCTTTCTTGCTAATCTCAAAAAATTACTAAAGCTGGAGCTAAGGCAAGATTTTTCCATCATACCTGCTTCTGTTTCCCCTTTATGAAATGACTGTTTTATTTCTCTCTCCTCCACAGTCTTTATGGCATGTTTATGTTGCCTCACTTCTTTTCTCTCAACTCTACAAAAAGGGTTGAGACATGTCTCGACTCTGTAACATCTTACAGGCAACATTTTAGATGTCCTGGTTGGTTTTGCTGTACTTTTCCGAGGTCTCCAGTGTTGTAGAGTGTTTGAGGACAGATCATTAATAGCCACTTCTGAGTCACTGGTTTCCTTACAGCCTGTCACCACTATGTTTTACTATTTACTGACTGTTCATAAGACTTGCTTAAGAAATGTTCATTCACAAATTTATGGTTTTTCATTGGCTTTTCTTTACTACTTAAGAGCCTGTTCTTAATTTCCTCCTCCAATTAGATCTTTTTCCTGAAGTAAAAAGTTACAACATTTTTTTCCTCATTAAAAATATCTATTTTTCCTTTGTATATAATTATCACATGTACTAATTTTAACTTTCACTTGAATATTCCAGGTAAAGGAAATTCCATATTTCCAGAAGAAAACCACACCTCCATTTGATGACCATGGAGCTAGTGTCTTTGCACCTGATGCAGAAGGTATTGGTTTTGTTCCTCTTCTGTATCTTTCTATTGTTTGTTTGTACATTGGGTGGGGTGTTGGGTTTTATTTGTTGATTTTTTTTTTTCCCTTACAGAAGAGGTTATTTTTTGCTGTTAATTTTAGAGAGCTATGTTCTGGATTCAGGATAGCAGGCTATTAATTCCATGTTTTATGTAGTTGAAGATAATGTGGTGTTGCTTTGAAGCTTGATCCAGCTCTGATAAACTAAGAAGGAAAGTCTATGTATCTTTGATTATAATATGAGCTAACATTAATCAAAGACTGGTAGTGATACTGCATTAAAGAAAGTAACAATTCAAGCTAAGATAAAATATGTATGCTGCATATATATTGAGCTGTTATATTTTTACTCCCCTTTTATTGCATGTGATTTTACGGGAACCAATAAAGGTGTTAGATGTATATTTTAGGAAAAAAAAAATTGTCTTTCTGTGACAGTTGATCAGCGGAGGTGATGGGACATGGTACAAGAAAATTGCAAGTGCTCTGTAATGCCTGGCTTGTTCTAGAATTTGCTTTCTTTTTACTCCAGAGTAGTCAGAAATCTGTAGGGCATCAATATGTCTCTTTTCGGTAGGACAACTGAAAAAGAAGCATTGATAGTGGTCCTAAAGTAGTATAGGATAGCTGTTGGATTGCTTCTTAGTTAACTGGAACTTTATTACAAGTACTCTGAACATCCAAATAGATACATCTTACAGAATATTTTTTTTTAATTTTGTGTTGCTAATGTAATATGTAAAGATGACCTTTCCTGAAAGTGTCTTTCTGTAGTTTAATAAGTTTCGGTGTGAAGTAGCATGTGTTCAAAATTGTATTTGTTGGTACATTTGTTGAAGGACATTGAGTTGCTGGAGCGTGTCCAGGGAAGGGCAGCAAAGCTGGTGAAGGATCTGGAGAGCAGGTCTTATGAGGAGAGGTTGAGTGTACTGGGGTTGTTTAGTCTGGAGGAGAAGAGGCTGAGGGGAGACCTCATTGCTCTCTACAACTACTTGAAAGGAGGTTGTAGCGAGGTGGGTGTTGGTCTCTTCTCCCAAGTTACTAGCGATAGAATGAGAGGAAATGGATTCAAGCTGTGTCAGGGGAGGTTTAGATTGGATATTAGGAAAAATTTCTTTACTGAAAGAGTGGTCGGGCATTGAAACAGGCTGCCCAGAGAGGTGGTAGAGTCACCATCCCTGGAGGTACTTAGAAGACGTGTAGACATGGCACTTCAGGGCATGGTTTAGGAGGCATGGTGGTGTTGGATTGATGGTTGGACTTGATCCTAGAGGTCTTTTCCAACCTTAATGATTCTATGGTATTTTCTGCCCAGGGAAGAGCATATCACTAAAGTGTCTTTGGCTTGTTTCTGCGGTGTTGAGTCTAGTTCCATCCTACTACAGGCACTGAGTTACAGTTTTTTAGATTTTGTGTGTTTTCATTGGTGCATATGTCATTTATACATCTGGTATATTGTTGTACTAATCTTGTTTGATACTACAAAAATTTGTAACATATTAATGTTACATGGGTATTACTGTTACTAATGTTGATATAATGTCAGGATTTACCACATATCTTCTTACATTATGTGTGTTTAGAGGTTGAATTCTGTCCTTTGCAATGTTTTGTTATGTATGATAAGCTGGGACTAAAATGTGATGTTCATTTCCCAAATGCTAACAAATCTTGGGAGCTTAACCATTCAAAAAGAGTTTCTAGATCTTCACACGCACCCCCCTCCCAACCTTAAAAGGCTTAAAAGGGGAAATTTAATTCAAATAATGTTTTATTAACTGTTGGTTGTGTGGTTTTGGTTTTTTCTGATGTCTAATTGCTTATCTACAGGTCTTCCATCAGGTACAAGTGATGTTGTCAAAAGTCCTTTTCAGATGCTCCGACAACAGATCAGTCTCACAGAAATAATGACTACCAGCCGTTCAGATGCCTCTCAGTTTTTAGAAAATACAGAGGATACAGGGCTACAGGAGCACACAGATGAGAACTGCCTTTACTGTGTCTGCATTCAAGTACTGGGTTATCAGCCTAATGACAAAGTGAACTCTTCATATAGTCGTACAGGTTAGCGTTTCTTGTGGGGAAGCGTGATGAAACTGAATGAAAATATTGAATTTTGTTCATCTTTAAATTTGATGAATCTGTAAGGTTTTTTTTTTGTGTTGTGTTTTTTTAATTACTATTGATCTTGAAATTAATTCTCCTTAATGAGCTCACTATGTAACCAATGGTATTACTATGGTCATTTCCATCTTTTCTGTTTCTAGTGGTGTTAGTGGTTAAATATTTCTAAAAGCTTATCAAAATATAAAAGTCACCCTTATTTCGCACTTACAAATCAGTGTTCTGAAAACTCAGGTTTGTGGTCACACTAATGAAAAGTCTGACTTCAAAGCAAGTCTGTACCATAAAACAAAACAAAGGAAATCTGATTGAGGAGTCTGAAGTTGAGCTGTAATTTCTGGGATTTAGTCTTCTTTCTTCATATTTCAAGATTCAGATCAGATTCAGAATTATTTTCTTCCTAACCTCTGCAGAGCTTGCAGTTACATGCCTTTTTACAATGTCTATAATAAAAAGATAATCCTGTAATGGAAATTCCAATTTCTGCTTAGTAGGGAATCCTTACCATTTTACAACAGTGTTATGCATTCAGGTAGTAACACATAGAGTACTGTTGGCAAGGGGGATGATGCACAAAATGTGAGGAATGGCTGAGAGAGCTGAGTTTGAGCTCAAGTTCAGTATTGAGAAGAGATGGCAAATAAAATCCCAATTGTAGTCTTCAGTTAGCATGAGGAGATTATAGGTGAGGCAGAGCCAGGCTCTTGTCAGAGGTACACAGTTGACGGACAGGATACCATGGACACATGCTGTAGGAATGGAAATTCCAGTTAAACATAAGGGGGAAAATTCTTTGCAGTGTAACTTGATCTCATTTTGAAGTGAGCCCTTCTTTGAGCAAAGGGTTGAACTAGGTGATCTCCAGAAATCCCTTCTGACCTATGTTTTTCTGTGGTTCTGTTAACTGTGCAACAACTAAAAGCTTGGATTCTACATTCATCTCTTCACATCCAAAATGCCAAAGGCTATGCATAGTGAAACCTCCCATAAGAATATTACTTGTCACGTCTTTCTGTTGATGAAGTCAGAGACGTTTCTGCAAGACCTGTGGTAACTGTATGAACAAAAAGTTTGTGCGTATGCAAGAGCATCTTTATTATGCTATTGATATATCCATGCTCTATTTTACATAAGAGCTCTACATGTGATTACAGTTCTTTAGGCTTCTGTCAGTGTTTGCGTTGATTATTTTCACTCAAGTATTACAAGATTTTAAAAAAAGTGGGTTTTTTGACATTTTGAGTATGATTTGTCCAACATCAAACATCTAGTTTCCAGCTCTTCTATATGCTGGTAGTTACAGTACATAGTGCATTAGTGTCTTGCATACTTAACATTGTTAAAAAATAAGAAAAGCATTTGAAGTGAGGAAAAGTGTAAATAACAAAGATGCAACATCTTGCTTCTCTCAGATTTTTCAGACATTCCATATACTGACTGGTGTGGGCAGACCATACACAATCACTTAGATGTGCATTCCTCCAAATATTCTGGAATTTCAAGCTGTAGTGATGCAGTATCCCATGGTTCAGCTAGCAGCACCAAGAGTACAGAGCTTGTACTAGGTAAGTTTGAAAGCCTTATGATTATTAGAGACTATAACTCTTATTTTTTACCAACCCAAAACCAACAACATCAAAAAAAAACCCTCTTTGGATGCCCTAATCATTATCCAGGAAGGTAGTTGCATTATTGATGACTATGGCAGATGGCATATTTTCAAACTGTTCTGCTTTAGCTATATGGCATTTTTGCAGGTAATGTAAATGCAGCTCTGTATCTGACATTAAAATCAAATTGATTGCCTTTTTCCCCCCACAGTGTTGTTAGTTTAAAAAAAATCTTTTAAAAAATTACTTAATTTCTATAAAGATAAAGATTTGTTTTTTAGCCTTGTGTTTTAAATTTTGAATTATCATAATTTCTTATGAATAGCTGGTTGCTAACTTTGCCAGTATCCGATACAAACAGAGCAGGTAATCACCCAGTTTGCAACATGATTTTGTGATAGAGACAGCACTGTAATTGAATCTCACAGATTTTTCAAAATGTCACACAGCATTTATGAAATGCTAGTTTACTTTTTTAAAATATTTCCATGTTAAAATTCATGAAAATACTATTTTTGTTTTAATTTTAATGGGAATATTTATTGGTAGTTCAGAATATATACATAAATACATATTCGTGTGTGTGTAATGCTAAAACAGACTTATGTGACATAAGATTATCACAATCAAAGACTATTCTGCTTAAACTCCATACTGCTGAATTTGGTTTCCCAGGAGTGAAATCAATCCCAGATGATACACCAGTCTGCAGAATACTTCTGCGGAAAGAAGTCTTGCGTTTAGTAATCAATTTGAGTAGTTCAGTAGGAACTAAGGGCCATGAAACTGGACTCCTGACGTAAGTTAAATACATTTCAGATGTTTTAGCAACATTTAGTTGTATGTATTTTCTAAGATCTCTGAGATAGCGATTCACCTTATTTCTGGCTTCTCAAAAAATTGTCAAACAGGTATTATTGTGGGTTACTGGGGATGATTGAACGTAACATAAATCTAAGCAAAGAATTTTCCTTTTAATATGTTTGTCTGTCTTTAACTTCTTACTCTTCCCCATTATTTTTCAAATCATTAATTCAACTGTAGTGATGTTTTATTACATACCCAGTATGTCATGCATCTTTAAAAAATAAATTATGATTCTTTTTTGTTATTTGGGCCAAATAATATATATCAGATAACCAGAATAACAATCTGAAAGTAACTTGAGAAACACAAATCTGCTTTAAGTTGGAATTAATTTATAGAAAAACTCATGTTAAAATATAGGAATAAAAGTCCAGGCACAACATGTTATAATAAAAAAAATGTAGGTTTCTGGGCTAGTGATATTGGAAACTGGGATAGGACTGCTAAAAGAAAATTGCAGAAATGCTCGTTTTAGTTTTAAAAATGCTTACAGGTAATTAAATTAGCTTTTTCATAATTTTTTTTGTTACTGCTGTACATGTGGATGCCTATTCTTTGATATACTGTGCTCTTTCTACATCTATTTTAAGACTAGGTGATCTCAGAGATTCTGTACAACTTTCAAATTATATATTCTGTTTCATCTCATTCCAGTTTGGTACATAATAATGCTGTCTGTTCTGATTTTCTTGCTTCATCAGATCCAAAATGTATAATGCCTATTACTGAAGAATTCTACTTTGTTAATGATGACAATCAAAATTTAATTGAACAGTTTTTTAAAATATGATGGAAATCTGTTCATGACATTTAAAATTTTGTTTTTCCTGTTGATCAGAATTAAGGAGAAATACCCTCAAGCATTTGATGACATATGCCTTTACTCTGAGGTGTCCTACTTGTTAGCACATTGTACATTTCGACTTCCATCTCGAAGGTTCATTCAGGAGCTATTTCAAGATGTACAGTTCTTACAAGTAAGTGGAGAGTTCAGATGCATTGAATGCACCAAAATGTGCCAGCTGGGTGCAGGTTTCATGTTCTGAATGCTTTCAGATATGTCTTAAAGGAAACTTTTTTATGATGTCTTTCTATTAAAATATCTGATGACATTAATACTTCATCTGTCTTTTTCTTTTAGATGCATGAAGAAGCAGAGGCTATTTTAGCAACAACAACAAAACAGCCAGTAATTGATACATCAGGTGAATCCTGACCTCTGTCTTGTGCAGTACATTGCATATAGACTTTCTGAAATCCTCAGATAACTTCCGATTGACTGGATAAAAAGCTTTGGAGCATCGTTTTCTAGACTGTTCCAGAAGCTACTGGTACCTGAAGACTGAACTGAAAACTTTTTCTTCCTTAACCAATTACTGGCCCAGTCTTTTGAGCCCTTTGGGGAGTTATTAAATATTACCATAGTTTTAATAATAGCAATTACCAGTATATGCAAGAGTCAAGCACTGAACACCTCCATAAGTTCTCATTTCATTTTTTACCCTAAATTAAAAAAAAAAAATAGGACAACACGCAGAGACATCTTTTATGGTTGACTTACGATTTTGTTCCAGAGAAGCAGAACGATGCCTTGCTTTTTAGCCCCTAGATACCAGGAATCAGAGAGATAGATGAAGGGTGCATTCTGTTGCCAGCAATAGGGAGCTGTGCTGTAATCATGGACACCAAGGGATTAAAGTTAACCCTTCTCTGTTGTTTTTTTGTACTGTTTATAACACTACTTGGGGGTTTGTAACTTCAAACAGAAAGAAAAGCCTCTGTGAACCTGAGGTTTCATTTAAGTTATTTTAAAATTACTATAGTTGTAAGTAATTTTATTAGCAGTCTCTCCAATCTCATTACATTTATGTACATGTATATTATCTGAACCAGTTAAGGATTTTCACTACAGTTTGATTTTAAAAATAACAAATCATTTAAAATTAAAATGCTGAAATCAGATTGTTTTTCCTGAATGATATGCATGTGTGTGCAGTTTCTGTACTCATGCTCATATAGTATGAATGTTGGTCGTACTCTTAACTAAAAACCTTTAAAATGCATGGTTTGTATCAGATAAATGAGTATAGTATAAACTAAACTTGAAGACAATCATTGCTGCTTTTGTGAGAAGACATAATACGAGCATTTCCCAAGTCCCATGGAAACAGCCTTTTATAAAAACAAAGGCTTGATTTGAATTTTCAGTGGATGAGTGATCAAGCATCAGATAGTACTAATAATTGTAGTGAAAAGCCTTAAGTAGTAAATTTTGAAGCAACAGTAATTATAATTTTATATTCGTAGTTGAGACTTCTTGCAAAAGTTACATGATACAGTGACTGTTAATGACTGAAATAGTTGTATCATATTACTAGTCAGGTTTCTAAATTTAATGAGTGCAAGCTTAAAAAAAAGTAAGAATTTGTTTAGCCTGGAGAAGAGAAGACTGAGGGGGGGATTTCATAAATACCTATAAATATCTAAAGGGTGGGTGTCAGGATGATGTGACTAAGCTCTTTTCAGTGGTGCCCAATGACAGGCCGAGGGCCAATGGGCACAAGTTGGAACACAGGAAGTTCCACCTAAACAGGAGAAACAACTTCTTTCCTGTGAGGGTGACAGAGCAGTGGAACAGGCTGCCCAGGGAGGTTGTGGAGTCTCCTTCCCTGAAGAGATTCAAAACCTGCCTGGACGCATTCCTGTGACCCCTGCTCTGGGTGTGCCTGCTCAAGCAGGGGGGTTAGACAAGATGATCTCCAGAGGTCCCTTCCAACCCCTACTATTCTGTGATTCTGTAATCCCCATCACTTTTATCATGGATCTAAAGATTCAAAAGCCCTTATACAAAGGTAATAGAAATATATGCAGTAGCATGACCACCTTTGTTAGGATGCCTGTAATAGAAGGGATTACCCTTTGATTTTGATATAGGTGAACAATTCAGCTGGACTGTACTAAGGTAGAACGTATTTTCATCCATTCACTTTTATGATTTTTTAATAATTGTCAGATTAATACTTAAGTGAAATTTATCCTGATGCTCATAACCCTGTTCTTACTAGCTATGCTACTGGAGATTTCAATAAGTAGTCCTGTGAACAGTAAAACATGATTCCTAGTGAAATGTAGAATTTATTTGCTCTTATTGAAAATTTCATCTTGTCACATAAGCACTGTTTTTCAGCTATCACTTCACTGAGTTCTTATGTGTACTGCATACCATCAGGTTCTGGTAAAGCAGATCTCTAAGTTGCTACTCATAGTCAAATTTAGTTACTGAGATTATCTTTTCTTGAGTTTCCACTGAAAGAAGGAGCAAAAATAAACTGATTCAACTCTTTTATGGTCAGTGACACAAATAATATATCTGTGTGTCAAGGCATGTTTGAAATGCTCTGAAAACATACCACACCAGTAACTGTTGGACTTCTCTGGTCATAAGAAATAAATGCTTCTGTAAAACCATAACATCAATCCCAGTAGACCAAATAGTGGTATAAACTCCAAAGGAAATAATGTAGTTTTCCCAAAAACGGGGCTAGCATATCTCATACAGTAGTTTCAAACACTACCTCAGTTAGGCTAGAATATGAGAGATTTGTTTTAATAACTAGATGGGGTTATATCAAACAACTCCATGTTATTTTTCTGCAGTTAAAGCAAAATAAACAAAATTTATCACCTGTATTTAAAAACAAAAAGACCTTTGTTCATTTGTTACCAGTTTAATCCATAGCGCTTAATGTAGAAAGCGCCATAGGAAGGCCTCTGATTATAAAAAAAGTAAGCAAAAGCGATGTCAATATACTTTTGAAAGAATCTCCATCCTGAAATGCTTATGTGTTCTGAAGTACTTGCTTGTGTGGGGATCCATGACAACAGAAACTTGACGTATGAATTATTGCTGCAAATTCAGTTATAAAACATAAATTTTTTTCCTGAAAGTGTATGAGTGTCAGTTGATTTCAACAAGCATGCATCAAGGATGTAAAGTCTGTACTGTACATAACATACAACATTTCTAGAACTAATTTACATATTTACACATTAAGCTCACAACTTTAATTTTAATTGGCAAATGAAGTGATACTGTTATTGAAGGAATTTGATATTGGCCTAGTTATAAACTGAATTTGTGATTCTATCAATTTATTTTTTTAAAATATCCCTTTTAAAGTTCTTTTTTGGGGGTTTTATTTGCTTCATGATAAAACTTCAAAAGAAAACAGTAGTAAATTAAAATTGTGCTTATATTAACCCTAACAAAGAATCCTTCCACTTCTAGAAAGAGTAGCAAGGGAAGCTGACAGACCACCCACTTTGTACTTTTTGCAATCATAACTATTTGGGATACTGTCAAACAAATGGTAAAGCATCTAGCATTCATTTACACTATATAGAAATACAATTTGGTTGCTGTGGCAAACAAAATTCCTGAATGATTAAACATGATAACACAAAATACTCAGACAGCTCTGAGGCAAAAGCCTTTGTGGGAATGAGAGGCTGGCCGCCGTGAAACCAGTCACATTTAGTCTACTAAATTAGCTGGCTAATTTTCTTAGTCTGCTTTTACAGTCAGTGAAAAGGGATAGCCCTTTCCAAAGGGCAGAGAGCTAACTAAAGGGCTCCCAATTACTTCCCCGAGGGCCTGTTTCTGTCCACTGAGTGGGGAGGAGGACAAAGCTGGGTGCTCTGAGCATCCTTTTGGAGAGACCTTTCAGTTGTTTGAAGTTCAGAGATGCTGAATGCTCCCAGCTGTCATGGACATCACTTGGAGCTGGAGATGGTCAGGCTTTGAGGTGCCTAACTTGTATGTTGGGCCCTTGGCATGTTGTATTTGAAATAGTCACTTTTCCTCATCTGACAGTTCTTATTTGACCTGACATGTACCATAAATGTGCTCTCATTGGGGGGTGGTGGTGGTGTTTTTTTCCTAAGATATGATGAAGTGCTAAAGTATTTGGTAGTTCAGGGCACAGTGGCTTGGCATACTGAGGTAAGCTGCCCTTATAAACCTTTAAAAAGGAAGCAGTGAGAATACCACTTGTCTTTTTGTAATTTAATTTCAAAACATATCTAGTGGTCTTGAATGAGAGAGTTATAATTTGCAGTGAGAAGCAAAAACAAAACAAAACCCAACCTTATAGCACCTTTACTAGCTGCCTGAAGAGAAAGATAGCTATTTGAGAAACAAATAATAATCAAAGCCTAGTGTGAGAGATGAAAGAGTTGTTGCTTCTTAGTCTATGCCCTGGTCTTGGCATTTGGCTTTTTGGACTTCAGGAAGCTGGTGTTACCTTGTAAGCGTGAGCTCAAGCTCAGCAAATGCAGTGGAAGAATTCGTGGCAGGTTTCGGAGCATCTCTGAGGTTTCTGCTCACCTCCTGGCAGGGCTGCACAGAAGTCTTGTTATTCGGGGCTTTGCTGTGGAACCAGGTGAAAGCAAGTCCCATAACTTTTTTTTCAGTTACACTTCTATTATCATGTGCTTATTAAAGGTATACTAGGTGAGAGTAAAATTTGAGAACTGTAAAAGACCTTTGGGAATATGCTAGAAACCATGTTTGTATTTTGCTAGAAGCCCCCCATCTCCTTGGTTTTTGTTTAACTCCTGATTCTGGTTCCCTGGATTGTTTTATTTTCAACAGAGTTCTATGTTTAGTAAAGAATGTGGATTTTCTTTGGACTATTTTTTGTAACATAGATGGATTGCAATGCCACAGCATACAGAAACTGCACATTTTGCTTGAATTGCTTGGTAAAATACACTATTAGAGAAATGTAATTTATGCCAAAAAAAGCAACATGCCATTTTGCCGCTGAATAGGTGGTTTTAGCACAAAATGCAGTATCTTGGGGGGGGGGGGCAGATGTCTTCTACATTTAATTGAAAAATTGTTCCAATACTGGGTTGTCAGCATCCCTAAAACTGCATTACAAGAGATGATTTAAATTAATAATTCTGAGCAGGGAAGGGATCAAGGTAAATCTCCCTGTCCAGTGTGGTCCTTTTTTTTTTTTTTTTTTAGTAACACGCTGCTACATATTTGGAGGTTCTAGTGGTTGTAGGTCACTGAACAAACAATGAAATCTGATTTATATTGCATACTTGTAAAATAGAAAGAAAAAGTATTTATATTTTTTCCATAAGAATGTTCCATTGAGCTGTGTATAATTTAAACAGAGGCTTGTCCCAAAATGGTATTGCCTGCCTTGATTTTTTTTATAGTGTGTGCAGTTCATATCTATGGGCAGTAAAAGCCTCCTGAAGCATAATCTTATCAAAGGGATGCATTGTTAATAAAATGTACTTAAACTTCTTAAAGTTGTTCTGGTCTCATATGTACCTCTCAACACTAGAAATGGGTTGGAATTGTATTCATATTTGTAAGTTACTCATTAACTAGAAGGACCTGAAGCTTTCCAAATAAACTTTTTTTTTAGTCAAAAATATATTTTACATTAATGCTTTGTAAGATGTCATAAAAATAGTTTCATAATTTGTACACCATTTTTATTTTAAAATTTAGAAATTTTAGAGTACTGATACTGAGAATTAATCACTTTCTATTATGTGATGTTTGCACGTTAATTAGCATTTTGACAACAGATGTGAAAGTTGAATTATAAACAATGACAGAAATAAACTGTTCAGTTCTGAAATCAATCAACTGTTAATGTAAGACAGATGTCTTTAAAAGAAAAAAAATTATACATGCCCCCCCACCCATGCAAAAATCCTTTTCCAGTCTTTAGTTCTAGTGCCTGAACTGTACCCTTTGACTTTGGCATTATGCTCCTTGGAATCCTGTTTGACTGTATGCTTTTAAGCACCAGGTAGTTTCATGAAACATCACCTGTCAGCACCAGCAAGCAGAAAGATTTATAGATAAAGTGGAGCTAACTTTTCATCACATGACCAAGCAACTATTTTCTTGCTTCAAGATAATGAAATTTCATCAGTGCAAAATCTCCCCAAGAAAAGACCAAAGGAGCTGCCCATACCAGAGCTGAAGTGGGAACTCCCACCAGGCCAGTGTCTCATGCCACCATCAAGAAGGCACTACTGGCTATAATCACTCCCACCTGCACACACCTCTCCACTTACTCCCTGGGCTAAATTACTGCAGCCAAGCCCCAGTGACAGCAGCTCAGATGTAGGAAATTGTGTCTTGTTATAGCTGTCCTCTGGCATGAACAATTGTGGGATAGTCTGACTTTTTTGAATGACTTCTGCATCAGAGTTCCTTGGACATGTAACTCTTGATTTAGGATACCTTTCAAACCTTTTTAAAATTACTCATCTGATTAACACGTGGCTCAGAGGCTGGTACCATTGGTGGGATTTTGGGTTTTTTTGATCATGGGGAGGTTTACATGGCACCGGGCCTGCTGGCGGCAGATGGAGTTCACCTATCTCAAAAGGGGAAAAGGATTCTTGCAAATGAGTTGGCGGGTCTCATCGATAGGGCTTTAAACTAGGTTCAAAGGGGGAAGGGGATATAGCCAAGCCCACCAGAGAGGAGCCATGGGGTGGCGTGCCAGGGTTAGGGGTGAAACCAATAGCCCAGCTCAAGTGCATCTACACCAATGCACACAGCATGGGCAACAAACAGGAGGAGCTGGAAGCCACTGTGCAGCAGGACAGCTATGACTTAGTTGCCATCACAGAGACATGGTGGGATGACTTACAACTGGAGTGCTGCAATGGATGGCTACAAGCTCTTCAGAAGGGATAGGCAAGGAAGGAGAGGTGGTGGGGTGGCTCTATATGTTAGGGAGTGCTTCGAATGTAGAGCTTAGCGACTGTGATGATAAGGTTGAGTGCTTATGGGTAAGGATGAGGGGGAAGGCCACCAAGGCAGATATCCTGCTAGGAGTCTGTTATAGACCACCCAACCAGGATGAAGAGGTAGATGAAGTGTTCTACAAGCAGCTGGAGGAAGTATCACAATTGGTTGCCCTTGTTCTAGTAGCGGACTTCAATTTACCAGATGTCTGCTGGAAATACAACACAGCAGAGAAGAAACAGTCTAGGAGGTTCCTGGAGTGTGTGGGAGATAACTTCCTGATGCAGCTGATAAGTGAGCCTACCAGGGGAGGTGCCTTGCTTGACCTGCTGTTCACAAACAGAAGGACTGGTGGGAGACGTGGTGGTCAGAGGCTGTCTTGGCTTAGTGACTATGATATGACTGAGTTTTTGATTCTTGGGGAAGTAACAAGAAGGGGTCAACAGAACCACTACCACGGACTTCCAGAGGGCAGACTTTGGCCTGTTCAGGGCACTGGCTGGGAGAGTCCCTTGGGAGGCAGTCCTGAAGGGCAAAGGAGTCCAGGAAGGCTGGGCTTCCTTCAAGAATGAAGCCTTGCAGGCACAGGAGCAGGCTGTCCCTAAGTGCCGCAAGACGAACCAGCGGGGAAGACAACCAGCCTGGCTGAACAGGGAGCTTCTGCTGACTCTCAGGATAAAAAGGAGAGTCTACCACTTTTGGAAGAAGGGGCAGGTTACACAAGAAGAGTACAGAGACCTTGTTAGGTCTTGCAGAGAGAAAATTAGGCAAGCAAAGGCCCAGCTAGAACTCAACCTGGCCACTGCTGTAAGGGAAAACAAAATGTTTTTATAAATACATTAACAACAGGGACAGCAAGCAGAATAAACCCCCCATAATCCAGGAGGAAGCAGTTCATGACCTGCTGCTCTACCTGGACACTCACAAGTCTATGGGGCCGGATGGGATCCACCTGAGAGTACTGAGGGAGCTGGCAGAGGAGCTTGCCAAGCCACTCTCCATCATTTACCAGCAGTCCTGGTTAACAAGGGAGGTCCCAGATGACTGGAGGCTTGCTGATGTGATGCCCATCTGCAAGAAGGGACAGAAGGAGGATCCAGGGAATACAGGCCTGTCAGCCTGACCTCGGTACTGGGGAAGATTATGGAGCGGTTCATCTTGAGTGAGCTCACCAAGCATGTGCAGGACAACCAGGGGATTAGGCCCAGCCAGCGTGGGTTTATGAAAAGCAGGTCCTGCCTGACCAACCTGATCTCCTTCTATGACAGGGTGACCTGCCTAGTGGACAAGGAAAAGGCTGTGTATGTTATCTACCTGGACTTTAGTAAAGCCTTTGACACTATCTCCCACAGCATCCTCCTAGAGAAGCTGGCGGCTCATGTCTAGGAGGGGTATACTCTTCACTGGGTAAAAAACAGGCTGGATGGCCGAGCCCAGAGAGTGGTGGTGAACAGAGCTAAATCCAGTTGGCGGCCAGTCATGAGCAGGGCTCAGCTTTGTGGCCAGTCTTGTTTAATGTCTTTATCGATGATCTGGATGAGGGGATTGAGTGTATCCTCAGGAATTTTGCAGTCGGGCAGGAGTGTTGATCTGCCTGAGGGTAGGAAGGCTCTGCAGAGGGACCTGGACAGGCTGGATCTATGGGCCAAAGCCAACTGTATGAGGTTTAACAAGGCCAAGTGCCAGGTCCTGCACTTTGGTCACAACAACCCCATGCAATGTTACAGGCTTGGGGAAGAGTGGCTGGAAAGCTGCCTGACGGAAAAGGACCTGGGTGTGCTGGTTGACAGCTTCACAGCGAAGCTGGTGAAGGGTCTAGAGAGCAAGTCTTACAAGGAGAGGTTGAGGGAACTGGACTTGTTTATTCTGAAGAAGAGGAGGCTGAGGGGAGACCTTATCGCTCTCTACAACTACCTGAAAGGAGGTTGTAGTGAGGTGGGTGTTGGTCTCTTCTCCCAGGTTACTAGCGATAGAATGAGAGGAAGTGGCTTCAAGCTGTGTCAGGGGAGGTTTAGATTGGATATTAGGAAAAATTTCTTTACTGAAAGAGTGGTCGGGCATTGAAACAAGCTGCCCAGAGAGGTGGTAGAGTCGCCATCCTTGGAGGTATTTAAAAGATGTGTAGACATGGCACTTCAGGGCATGGTTTAGGAGACATGGTCCTGTTGGGTTGATAGTTGGACTTGATGATCCTAGAGGTCTTTTCCAACCTTAATGGTTCTATGGTTCTATGAATTTAGCAACAACTAAAACATCAGCGTGTTATCACATTATTCTCATACTAAATTCAAAACACAGCACTGTACCAGCCACTAGGAAGAAAATTAACTCTATCCCAACTGAAAATGGGACACAGAAGTAGGTCAGTTGGGCTCGTAAATGCCTTTGTAAAAAAGAGATGTTGTCATTTCAGAAATTCTTATTTATATTGTGTAACCAAAACATTGGATCGACTCAATGGAAGAGAGTATATTAAAGCCTCCTCCCTAGGCATTGCACAGCTGTTTGTGAAGTATATCTATGTCAAACTTGCCTTTCTGCCAGCTGTTTTTCTGGGTGATGCGGCAGCATCTTCATTAAAAATACTGAAGTAGTAGTGTGGCTGGTACAGCACTACCAACAGGTCTGGTGTGCTTGTTTCTAGTGTCTCTGGTATTATTTGATAGGGGTCAGATTCAACTGCAAGATGAGAAGAATAAGCGACATTTTCAAACCAAGTATGAGTCTGAAGTGTAGGTGTGAAGTCTTTTGCTTCATTTTCATTAGGGTAAATCCAGGAAGAGTTCTGACCATCAGTCTTTTCTTCTGTTGGCATTGAAGACAACTGGCTCCATGGATGTAATTTCTGGGCTTCAGCCTTATTGTCCACTGCTAGCATGTAAGGAATGCAGTCACTTAATTTCATTACTTTCTCAGAACCGATATACAGGAGAATCATAAAACAAACAAACAAACAGAATTCAGTGAAAGAAGTCCAGAGTAAAGGAAAGGGAGCAATTACTTCAAGTACTTCTAAATTTATCTTATAAATTTTTTTTAATCTTTGATTTTCCATATAAATGAGCAGATCTTGAGGGAAAACATATGTACACACTGTTCAATGGAAATTGTATTTTATGTAGACTTTATCACAGTATTTAGAGATTTATTTTTTAAGTAAGTTCAATATGACTACATTTGAAGAAAGAACCGTGTCCCTCTATTTTAAAGACTTTGCCAGGGTTTTGATCTGTGCAGTTTTTAGTCTGAACTACTAGCAACTGGAAGGCAGTAGCATGGGCTGTTAAGTTGTACAGAGTCCTCCCTTTGGTGCTAGTGTTCAGTGAAAGCCAGCAGCAAAAATGGCAGCAGCCCCATGTGTGCCGGGGTAAAGACATGCTCCTACTTTTGCAACCCCCTTGCACACATCATAGAGGCAGCAGCTGTAGGCCCCACGAACCAGTAGTTGTTGTTGAAGGCCTTTTGCCAATCCTTTCCCCCCAGGCAGACCTGGTAGTGCCTGGCAGAGCCCCCTACATCCTCCCAAGGGCCAGCAAGTACATCACTGCTGTGCCTTACAGCAGAGAGATGTGTGGGGCAGGAGGAGTGGGTGGATACAGTTCACAAGCTGCAGCAAAGTGAACTATGATATGGTATGGTCTGTTGTGTCTTGAACAGTAACACTGGAAGAATCACGCTATCAAAAGATTTCATTTATTCTCCAATTATGTTTTCATTTTTTGCAGTAAGAGACTGCAGACTATAAACTGATCACTGCAAAGTCACATGAATATCAAAAGGATAATTTTCCACTAAATTATGATATTAAATTATGCTAATTTCTGTATAATAAATATCACTCATTTCTAAATGTAACCAACAGGAAAAATATTTCTCTGAAACTTTACTAAACAAAGAATGGAAAAATTAAAAATAATAGATGTTCAGTGATCCTTTCAAACTGCGGTCCTCTTGCATAGGTGATACATAAACATGATAACCTCTTACAAAACCAGACTGTGACTCATTTGTGGAATAAGAATCCCAAGATAGCGTTACTGCACTGAAAGTCAGTTCAACTTCTTCCACAATAGAGTCAAGCAGAAGAGCTGCAAGAAAGGAAATCAATGTTAAAATTGCAATTATTCTTCAAGAATGTTTATCTTCTCACTTGAAAAACTTCTAAATTCCCATGTGGTATTTCTGTTTATATCTTACTTGAATTTAAAAGCTGAACAAAGTCAAAGTGCTCAAAAAAACCCTGTCAACTTCACAGGGCCTTCATGCAGTCCACATTATACACAAAGCAGTTACTGCTAAGGGCTGCTTAGTTTAGCTACCCTAATTAATGTGGGCTCTACCTGGTCACTGCACTAGTCAAACATCCCCTATGTATGCTATGTACATTGGTTTACAACTTTTAAATGCTTCACTGATGATATAGAAACAACACAGCAAATATATGTTTAGTTACTGTCGTGATTCAGACCCAGTCAGCAACTAAACAGGACGCAGCCTCTCACTCACTCCCCCACCCCTTGCCTGGACTGGCCCAAGAGCTACTGCATGGACTATCTCCTGTTTAATTTGTTCAAAGGCTTGTTGTTGCTCAGGGCCCCATTTGAAATCATTCTTCTTCTGGGTCACTTGATAGAGAGGGCTTACGATCAGACTGTAATCTGGAATATGCATTCTCCAAAAACCCACAATGCCCAAGAAAGCTTGTGTTTCCTTTTTGCTAGTTGGTGGAGATATGGCTGTTATTTTGTTAATCATATCCATTGGAATCTGACGACGTCCATCTTGCCATTTGGTTCCTAAGAACTGGATCTCCTGTGCGGGTCCCTTCACCTTATTTTGTTGTATGGCAAAACCAGCTTTCCGAAGACTTTGCACTATTTTCTTCCCTTTCTCAAAAACTTCTCCTGCTATGTTGCCCCACACGATGATGTCATCAATGTATTGTAGGTGTTTGGGAGCTCCACCTTCTTCCAGTGCATTCTCGATCAGTCCATGGCAAATGGTAGGACTGTGTTTCCACCCCTGGGGCAGTCGATTCCAGGTGTATTGGACACCCCTCCAAGTAAAAGCAAACTGTGGCCTGCACTCTGCTGCCAAATGGATTGAGAAGAATGCATTAGCGATATCATTTGTGGCATACCACTTGGCTGCCTTTGACTCCAGTTCATACTGAAGTTCTAGCATGTCTGGCACAGCAGCACTCAGTGGTGGAGTGACTTCATTCAGGCCACGGTAGTCTACTGTTAGCCTCCACTCTCCATTAGACTTCCGCACTGGGACTGTTAAAGGGTGAGCGGGTCTTACTGATCACTCCCTGACTCTCCAGTTGACGAATGAGCTCATGGATGGGAATCAGGGAGTCTCTGTTGGTGCGATATTGCCGCCAGTGCACTGTTGTGGTGGCGATTAGCACCTGTTGTTCTTTGACCCTCAGCAACCTCACAACAGAAGGGTCCTTTGAGAAGCCAAGCAAGGTAGACAACTGTTTAATTTCCTCCATCTCCAAGGCAGCTATACTAAAAGCCCACTTGTAACCTTTTGGGTCCGTGAAATACCCTCTCCTGAGGTAGCCTATGCCAAGGATGCACAGAGTCTCTTGGCCAGGCACAATGGGGTGCTTTTGCCACTCATTCCCGGTGAGGCTCACTTCGGCCTCCAATACAGTTAGCTCTTAGGATGCCCCTGTCACTCTAGTAATACTGATGGGTTCTGCCCCTATACAGCTTGGTGGCGTTAGGGTGCACTGTGCACCAGTGTCCACTAAAGCTTTATACTCCTGTGGGTCAGACGTGCCAGGCCATCGGATCCACACAGTCCAGTAAAGTTGGTTGTCCCTTTCCTCCACCTGGCTGGAGGCAGGGCCCCCCTAGTCCTGATCACAGTAGTCATCACTCACTTCCTGTAAATATTAATCACGAGTCTCTCTATTAAGCTCAGAAATAAAATCAGCACTTCTGCTCCTCTGTCTGGGGAATTGCTTACTGGAAACTGGAGCAACTGCTCTCCTGGAGAAACTCCCCTGAGTGACTGTTCTCCCTTGCAGCTCACGTACCCGTGCCTCTAGGGCTGAGGTAGGTTTGACATCCCACTTCTTCATGTCCTCTCCATGGTCATGCAGGTAAAACCACAGAGCGCCCCATCGTGTGTATCTTCTCTCTTGAGCAAAGGGACGCTTACTCCTAATGGCTGAGATACTGGTCCGTACTGGTGGGGAGTAGTGTGGGAGACTCTAGCCCGGGAATGGCTAGCAGAAAGAGGGCATTGAAGTAGAAAAACAGGCTCCAGGTCGGAAGTGACCTTGGGCCCAGCTGTTGGTCAACAGAAGAATGTGAGGCCAGCTGGTGTTTTACAAAGGAGTGTGAGCCCAGCTGTTGCTGATCGGTAAAAGAATGTGAGAAGCAAGTAACTGCTAATTGCAAGGCTGAACACAAGAGATAAGCATGGGAGGAGTTGGCATTTACCTCCCAGCCAATGATGAGCTGTGCTTTTGCAATATGTATGTGCTAATTAACGAACGGTATAAAAGATGTTTGCTGATTGCCAATAAACGAGACTTGATGATCATCATCGGATGGTGCCTGTCTCCCGCTGGTTTTCCGTCAAATGGTGACCCCGACGTGATGCCACGGACGGTCCAGCGTAGGTTTCGGGTCCTGCAAGCAGAGGGACGGCAAAACAGACAGCGCAGCTGGTCTGCGTACCCTGGGCGACCACATAGGTGGGCTCAGTCTGCGTACCCTGGGCGACCACATAGGTGGGCTCAGTCTGCGTGCCCTGGGCGACCACATAGGTGGGCTCAGCCGATACGTGCTGCCGAGACCTTGGGAGCTGCAACGGCGCCGACGAGCACAATGGAGAGGCAAGCAGCATATGATTTCTTTACATCTCTTTTAGAGAGGCGTAACATTAAGGGTATAGATTTACGTAAAGAACTACCGTTGTTGATAAGCTGGGGATGCGAGAAGGGACACTTTGTAAACCCACATACGGTGCATGAACTGGCAGAGTGGAGAAAGGTGAGGGACAGTTTGTGGGAGGCGGTGTTAGAGGATGATAAAACTGCAAAGAAAATGAGTAAGCTATGGAAGGTAGTACATAACGAGTTATTGCAGATACAAGCAGAAAAGCGAGCTGTGCAGCAAGCTGTCTCAGCTCAAGAGCGAAATCGGAGCTACGGCTCAGACTGGGGACTTAGCTCCCCGGGCCCGCCTGCGGTTTCAACTGTCTACCTGCCCCCTGGGCCGGCAGACCCCTCAAACTTGCCCTCGTCACCCGCAACTCCCGCTACTGCGAATAACCAGCCCGCAACGGTACTGGCTCCCGGCCTAGGCCATGAGCCGATGCCTGGAGCGGAATCTGACTTAGCAGAAGCCGTTGCACGGGAGCGGCGAGAGGCATGGGCGGCATTAGCGCGGGAGGGGGCAGAAAAGGGTGATCCTAAACTAGTTGAAGCCGGTGGTACTCTCGCTTTTCCGGTAATTTATAGACCGAATCCCGGGGGAGGACTGCAGGCGGAGATTACTGCGTTAGACTGGAAATTATTGTCCCAATTACGGTTCACTGTTAGTCAGTTCGGAGTATCGAGTGAGCCTGTAAGACAAATGCTGGACTATCTGTTCACTGCACATGTCTTGTTGCCTGCCGATATTAAAGGGCTCGCCGAGTTGATTTTTTTGCCACACCAAAGATTGCTGTGGGAGGCTCACTGGCAAGCTGAGGCACAGGTGTCAGCTGCAACCCAGAGGGCACCGGGAGATCCCCTTCAAGGTGTTACCATGGATGAACTGTTAGGGCTGGGAGCGTTCTTTAGAACGGAGGCACAGGTTTTATTGGGACCAGAGAAGTGTAGAGAAGCGATGAGAGTTGCTCGAGCAGCTATGACTAAGGTTAAGGATACAGGAGGGATCCCCTTTTATATGGGAATAAAACAAGGGAGAGCCTATGGTGATTGTTTGTGGGATTGGGTGATAGATGACGATAAGACAGCGGAAAAGTTAATGAAACCTTGGCGGGAAGTGATTAACTGTATGAAAAAATATAAAACTGAAAAAAGATTAGCAACAGCCGCCTCTGATCGGCTAGACAGCTGTGACCCCAATGCTGGAAAGATTGGAATTGGCTTAGACAATCTCTCTCCTCCCTTCTCGGGGATCCCAGTTGTCGTACCTCGAAAACCCCTTATTCCCCCCCCTCCCGCCCCTGATAAATCTACATCTGTAGAAACTAGCGGAGGAGGAATAAGCTTGGGAAAGGGAGGTGAAGATATTGAAAATTTATGTGATGTAGTCTCTCTGGTGAAGGAAAATAAGCCGAGCATGTCTAGTCACCGTTCTGTGCCTGCTGTGCGTAGCCAAGTTGACTGGCGAAAAATCGGGTTAGAGGCATTACAGAACGGGGACCTAGAGACCGCCGATTTGTTAGCTCAGGCTTTCCCTGTCATCTATCAACCGGACCCTGCTAACAATCAAAATTTATTAGCACACCATAATCCTCTTGATTGGAAAATTTTTATGAAGGGCCCATTGCTGCGTCAATGTGTTATGGAAAACTCCAACCATGCTACTAAAAGCATTTTAATTACACTTCCCCTAGACTCAGGCATTGAGGTGATGCTTGAACGCATGAGTCGGGTACCTCCCGGCCCCCGAGCTATGTTAGTTGAAGCATTGAGGGAAGTTGGGCAGGGAATGGTACACGTTCAGCAACAAGTTTGTGCCGCTCTCGCCCCCTTGGGTCCAGCCAAAAACTCTCAACAGTAACCAAAGAGGGTCACTGCCACATGGACTTTCCCAATCCCACTGACATGGCTCACAGAAGAGCCAGTATGGGTCGGGCAGTGACCGCTCAAACGGGAAAGTCTACAACAAGCCTATATATTAATAAAACAACTATTAGATCAAGGACATCTCAGGCTGTTACATGATCTACGGGCAGTAAATCAGCAAATGCAAGCGATGGGGGCTTTACAGCCTGGCCTTCCAAATCCAGCCATGCTACCAACTGGCTGGCATTTACTAATTATCGACTTAAAGGACTGCTTTTTTACTACAAAGCTGCATCCTCAGGATACCCAGCGATTTGCATTTACGTTACCAGCAATCAACAGAGAGGGTCCTGACTTACGCTTCGGATGGACAGTATTGCCACAAGGCATGCAGAATAGCCCTACTCTGTGTCAACTCTTCGTAGATGCTGCATTGAAAGAAGTGAGGCAGCAATGGCCGGACACTATAATTTACCATTACATGGATGACATCTTGTTTGCGCGAGTACAACCTTTCTCAGCACAGCAAGAATTATATTTACAGCAACAGCTCCAGCTACACGACCTAGTAATAGCAGCAGAGAAGGTTCAACGTTCACCGGTATGGAAATATCTTGGGTGGCGCATCAGTGACTCTCAATTCTTCGCCCAATGTTAAAGGGCACTGACCCTGCCGCGCCGGTCCGACCGACTGCTGAACAACACACTATGATACAACGTCTTAGCTCCGAGATCGTCCAGAGAGCAGTAGACCGCCTGGACCCCGATCTCCCCATCGATCTCACCATACTCCATGGTTCTACTCACATTTTGGGTGCACTTACTCAGTGCAAAAAGAAAAAGGGGGAGAAGATAAGGGTGTTGGAATGGCAAAAGTTTTGTTTGTGCAAAAGTTTTGTTTGTATTAAATCACTTATGTATATTTGCAGAACACGATAACCCTCCTGCGTGGGTGCGTCAGTACAACACATTGCAGGTATCCCTCACAACCCAACGGGTCAAGCAATAGTGGAATGAGCTAATGGGTTGATGAAAACCTATGTTCAAAAGTATGCAGATATAAAAGACCCGCAGGAGCGGCTGGTAAAAGCACTGTTTGTGTTAAACTATTTGTGTGTATTTGGCTCTGAGGGAGTGCCTGCTGTCATCGTTCACTATAGACAGAAAAAAGACGAACGGGAGCTACCCCGAGTTTGGGTCAAATACAAAGACCCGCGTACGGGTGTATGGTCAGGGCCTGTGGAGGTTTTATATTGGGGGAGGGGGTATCTCTGTGTTTCTACCCCTACAGGGCCACAATGGATTCCAGCTAGATGTGCCAGACCCGCCACCTCCCCCACACAGCGCAACGCAGAACAGTTGCCCACCGCGGCACCAGCCGAAGCGGCACCTGAACGGTTGGGATCAGCGGAAGGAACCCAGAGGAGCGCTGTGCAGCACTCACCAGTGAATAACCACGGTCCAGGAGGAACAAAGGTCCCAGAGGGTGCATAGCGCCCGAGGTTTGGTCTGGTTTCGACCGAGAATACAAGGCGGACTGATAATGAGCTCTGCTGAACAGAAATTATGGGTATTAGCCCTTTTAAGTGTATGTAGCACTGCCTTTGTACCTAACGTTTTTGACCCACGAGAAAATATCTGGGTCACGCTAGCTAGATCATTGAATACAACTAGCTTTTGTGCCAGCCCAGCAACGCCCGACTCCCCATTTGTCACATGTCTTATTGGGGTGCCTTTAAGTAATGCAACCTTTATGACTTTTACTCAGTCCGTAGCGGAGCTGCAACAGCAGCATAATATAACTCGGAAGCTTCCCTTTAAGTGGCGTGACGCCCCTTCGGTGTTTGTTGAGTATGATATCTGGGATGATGTACTCCCCGTAGGCCCAGAACCACAAGAGCTTGCCCTTGCGGGCTCTCTTAATGCTACTGCTTGGTGTAACTATACCTCTGTAAATATATCACGCTCTAACAATATGCCTATTGCGCTACCTGCAGGTTTGTTTTTAATTTGTGGAGATCGGGCTTGGCCTGGCATCCCGTCACATATAAAGGGAGGGCCTTGCTCTATAGGTCGCCTAACGTTTCTTACCCCTAACACTTCAATGATTTATCAACATCATAGAAAGATGAGAAGCGAAAGGAGCACTCATAAGTTTGAGGATAACTGTGACTCTACAGATGAATTTTGGAATCCTACAAAGATCATAGCTGTTTCCTTCTTGGCTCCTGGAGTTGGTGTTGCTCAAAGCCTCACGACATTAAACAAGCTAGGGTGTTGGCTAGCTAAGCAAACAAATGCCACATCAAAGGCATTATCTGACTTATTACTAGATGTAGACTCCGTAAGACAGGATGATCCATGGCATTGGTTTAACAGCTTGTTTAATGGATGGGGCATTGGCAATGGGATCAAGAGTATTTTGCAGATGGGATTAATAATATTTATACTGTTTATTATTATATTAATGTGTGTCCCTTGTATATCGCAATGTATGCAACAAATGATGGAAAGAAGTATGAGTGCCGTGTTCCTTTCTCAAGGAACAAAAGAAAAAGGGGGAAATGTGGGAGACTCTAGCCCGGGAATGGCTAGCAGAAAGAGGGCATTGAAGTAGAAAAACAGGCTCCAGGTCGGAAGCAACCTTGGGCCCAGCTGTTGGTCAACAGAAGAATGTGAGGCCAGCTGGTGTTTTACAAAGGAGTGTGAGCCCAGCTGTTGCTGATCGGTAAAAGAATGTGAGAAGCAAGTAACTGCTAATTGCAAGGCTGAACACAAGAGATAAGCATGGGAGGAGTTGGCATTTACCTCCCAGCCAATGATGAGCTGTGCTTTTGCAATATGTATGAGCTAATTAACGAACAGTATAAAAGATGTTTGCTGATTGCCAATAAATGAGACTTGATGATCATCATCGGATGGTGCCTGTCTCCCGCTGGTTTTCCGTCAGAGTAGGACATATCTTCTTTGAGTTCATGGACCTACCGGGACAGTTTCTCCACATCCGAGATGAGGGAGGAAGAGGTATTTGCTTCATAATCCTGGAGTTTATCAATCAACTCCGCCACTGTTGGTGCCTCGTCATCTTTCCAGGACATTATTGCTAATGACTATACATGGGACAATGGTGCGCTCCGTACAAACTTCCGCCACATGGGTCGCGTGCACTGGGCTTCATCTAGATATTTGGATGACTGTTGATCGTCCAGGTCACCATAAACCACCTCAAGCAAGGCTAGTTCCCTTAGATGCTGAATGCCTTTCTCCGTGGTCATCCATTTTCCTAGGCGAAATACAGTATCTTCTTTGAAGGGATACCTCTCTCTCACTGCGGACAGGAGTCGCCTCCAGAGGCTGAGAGCTTGTGTTTCTTTTCCAATTGCTTTATCAGTGCCCCCTTCCCTAGAGAGGGATCCCAGTTGTTTGGCTTCTTTTCCCTCTAATTCCAGACTACTGGCCCTGTTATCCCAGCATTGGAGCAACCAGGTGATAGCGTGCTCACCTGAACGATGGCCAAAATATTTCTGTGTATCCTGCAACTCACTTCAAGGATAGGGATCAGGTAGTTTCCATTTCTTGTACACATTCTTCCTCTTCCTTCTCCTCTTCTTTTGATGGCCCTGGTTCCTCATAATCTCTTTCTAAACGAGTTGACCTTCTCTTCCAGGATTTCTTCTTGTGTATAGGGGCAACTGATACTGGAACGGGTTGATCCTCTGATTCAGCTGCAACACTTGTCACCAGGGTTGGAGTAGCTGCAGTGCCTGTCATGGGGGTCGGAGTGGCCACAGTGCTTGTCACTGGGGTTGGTGTATCCTCAGCATCTGTCGTGGGTGTCTGAGTGGCCGCTGTGCTTGTCGCTTTCCTTGTCTTTGTCTTTTTAGATCCAGCGACCTTCTCTTTCCCTTGGGGGTGCTGAATACTGTTAAATAGGGCTCGATAGGCATGAGCCAGGCCCCAGCACATGGCAGTGATTTGTATCTCTCTGGAATTGCCAGGGTGACAACATACTGTTACCGAAAAACGCAGTAAAATCAGAAACAACTCTTTAACACCAATTTAGTATTAAAGAGCAGGCATTCTTTATTCACGGCGCCGGATGCACGGGGGATCGTTCCTCCTAACGTGCATACCTTACACACCTTTCCCATACGATTTATAGATCAACAATTTACCTATTCATACATATTCATTATTGTCCTTTCTACTGATTGGTACAAGCTTGCTCGTTCCATATGTAAATTACTGCACAGACTCAGTTGTCCTCTTCTATTGTTCTCTTTTGAGTAGGTGGTATTACTTGGGTCGGTGGTCCGTGAGTCGGTGGTCACAATCTCCCCCTGTCGGAATTACCTTTTACCTACTTGGCTCTTAAGCTTGGCAGTCCTGGCCAGTTTTCTCAGTCCACTACACGAAACCACACTTTGTCATCCTTTTCTGACAGAAGCACATTGTCTATTGTTTCGTTCACATTAATGGTTACCTAGGGACTAAAATGCAGATCGAAGAATACACTGATTGGTATACTCCATGTCCCCAGACTTAATGTCCAGTTGGATAGGGCTGTACAAGGAGTATAGCAACATCCATAGTTGGTTAATTCTATCGCTCTGGTTACAATACTTCCTCCAAATGTTCTACTAATTTTTCAGAATTCTGCACTTGTTCAGGGGTGAAGTCCCACAACGGGGGTGCCCACCGTCTTAGGCGTTTGCCCATACTATCCTGCATACCCTGCCACACATAGCTATTGAGCCTTGGGGCAGATCTCTGGATGATATTCTTAAATTGCTTATTAACCTTAGACAGAGCTGAAACTGTCTGCCAAAGCAATACCAGCAGACGTATCTTGATTACCCAAGAACATTCAAGATAGATACTGAAAAGTTGTTGTAATGAAGGAGGAAGCATTATAGAAGATGGTAGCTAAGGTGCCATTCTGTATTTCCTCCATAAAAAACCTCTCGGAGGAGGAGGAGGTACAATTGCTAATTGTATCCAAGAGGTGGTACCCGGCATACAGTAACGGCTTCAATATAAACTTCAAATACCAAATAAAACTCAAGGCCAATATTTTAAAAACCACTCTCTCAGGCAAAACATCACTAAGCACTGCAGAGCATAGCAGACCACAAAACCCAACACCAGTCTTTAACAGACACAGCAAATACAAGAGCATGGTGCAGATCGGATAAACTAATATTGAGAACAGAGTCGATGCTGTGACCAGCAACTGTGATTGTCTCAACCCTTCGTGCCTGTAAGGGACTAGAAACTTGTCTCAACATTGTCAGCAGAATGGCTTGACTACCAAGGCTTCACCACGACGGCAACTGAGGAAGTTCTACCCAACAGGAACATATCTATATCTATATCTTGTTGTCTCAGAGCACATAAGCCCAGTCCTCTGCACGTGTGCCTGGCCCCAGGGTCATCTTACAACATATGGGGGGGGGGGGCCTTGGACACCCTGGAACCCTCTGGAACCATCGAGCACCCTCTAGTGACAATACTGTGCATGCGCCTCGCTGCCGAGTGGGAGGTGTGGCTATGCAAAACAGCTCATTGACTATGCAACGGAACAATGCTATAAAAGGCGGAACCAGTGGAGACCAGTTGGAACGTTCCCCACCGGACTGAAGATACATCGGACTGATGGGGTGCCACAGATCTGTGGTGGTAGCAGCTATTGTAACTCTTTCTCTCTCTCTCCTTTTCCCTCTTTCTCTCCTTTTCTCCTGCATACTTGTTGGCAGCCAAATAAAGTGACTTGGCACTTGACTCCGTTCTGTCTTAATTCTGTTCCCGAGAATACAACAAACCTGGTCACGATAACACATCCAATTGAACATCACTCAGAAGTTAAGCCCAGCCACCCCTAGCCACCCAGAATTATCTGAGGTTGGTTAGAAAGCAAGGGGGCTCAACTTCTGCCAAATTGGGCAACCCAACAGTGGATCGTGACATTTTTAAATTGGCGTCTGGGACAGGATTCTCGGAGAACAGAAAGTGCACAACTAAGGTGTGGCCTCCTGAGGGTGAAAAGGGGAAAAATGGATAACATTAAGGTGTGACCCTCTCAGGACGATACAGCCCCTTTGTGTTAGGTAAAATGGCCGCTTAGAAAGCTATAGCTCCTTTGTGTTAAGCACAATTAAGGTGTGACCTCCTGAGGGCGAAAAGGGGAAAAGTGGATAGCAGTATTAAGATGTGACCCTCTCAGGACGATACAGCCCCTTTGAGTTAGGTAAAATGGCCACTCAGAAGGCAGTTAACGCTCACAATTGTCTCTTCACCAGCCGAAGGGATAGACAAGCTGTATGATCTTTTGGAGGCGCACTGATCGATCTCGCCCCTCACCTCAGGGACAAGATTGGGCAAAAAACCATTGGTTTCAACCGCAGAGTGTAGTAGACAGGATAAGGGTACTGCAGAAGGAAGCTAGGGTTAGACGGGGGAAAGGAAAAGCTGTAATTTGCGCAGTACTGGGAGCAAGTCTGGCAGCAGCGGTGGAAGATAGGGAGCAGAGGCTTTGTCAAGCCGATGTCACAATAGACTCACTGCAGATGGTCATTAAGTCACTGCAGGAACAATTGGAGGAAAACAAGCGATTGTTGCAGGAGGAGAGAAATCAAAGTGCCATACTGAAGGAAGAACTGAGGGAAGCAGATACACTGGCGGAGGTAGAGGTGAAACGGCAAGTTTACCCTCAGGGAGACTTGCAGAAGGCAAGGGAAACTGTAGAAAGCCTCCCTCACATGTATCCACTGGTTAAAACAGAGTACTTGTATGAGGACAATAATGATGACCGTACTCAAGTTCTCACCAAAGAAGTCCCATTTACAGCAACTGAAGTAGCAAAGTTGAAAAAAGACTTTGCAAGAACTCCAAAGGAACAGGAGACAGAATATGTGTGGAGAGTGTCCCTGTTGCGGGGGGGGGATGGAATTTTGTTGTCGGAGAAAGAAGCAGAAGGATATTGGAGTCCGGGTGTGTTCTTAACTACAGGTAATCGCCGAGCCCCATGGTCATTAACCCAGAGGGCTGCGTATTGGGCCGGAGGCAGTATGGAGTGTGTTTAATAGCAAGGGAAAAGCAGGGACTCCAATATATATCTATACTGACTCATTTGCAGTATTCAAAGGGTGCACAGAATGGCTCCCTTTTTGGGAACAGAACAACTGGGAGGTAAATCGGGTGCCAGTGTGGCAAAAGGAGAGGTGGCAAGAACTCTGAGATGTTGCCAAACATGGGGATTTTGCAATATGATGGGTGCCCTCCCACCAGGAAGGGGGTACTCCAGTGAGTGACTGGAATAATAGGGCGGAAGAATTGGCCAGAATTGCCCCTCTGCAGAAGGAGGATGTCATGGTTTTAGCAGGGATAGAGTTAATTTTCTTCACTCTAGCTGGCATAGTGCTGTGCTTTGAACTTAGCATGGAAAAAAATGTTGAGATAACATACAGATGTTTTGGGCTGTTGCTGGGTAGCGCTTGTACTAGTCAAGGGCATTTCTAGCTTCCCATGCTCTGCTGGGTGAACAAGAAGCCGGGAGGGGAGCGGGCACAGCTAAAAGAGTGGATTCAAACTGACCAAAGGGATATTCCATATCATGTAACGTCATGCCCAGTATGTTAACTGGGAGGAGGTGGCCGGGGGAGGGAGGCAGCAATCGCGGCTCGGGGAGGGGCAGCGTCAGTCGGTGGGTGGTGAGCAGTTGTAGCGTTCGTGTTTCTGTGGGGTTTTTTTCCTTTTTTCCCTTTCCCTTCCTTTTCCATTTTATTATATTAACATTGCTGTCATTATTATAATTATAATTATTATTTTATTTTAATTATTAAACTGTGCTTATCTCAACCCACAGGTTCTTTTGCTCGTCCGGTTCTCTTCCCCATCCAACAGGGTTGGGGGGGGGGGGGAGTGAGCGAGCGGCTGCGTGGTGTTCAGTTGCCAGCTGAGGCTGAACCATGACAGTCCATTTTTGGCGCCCAACGTGGGGCATGAAGGTGATACAAAAATTCGCGGATACTATCCTTCAAAGTCCGAACTTCCCCATAAGAGGAAGCGGAGTATCCAGAAAGTTCCCGAAATAAAACTCAATAGCAACAAAGTCACTATTAAGCAGGCATCCTTTATTACAGTGCTGGGCAGCACTGGGGATTGATCCACCATGAGTGCTCCAGTGATTCAGTAAACTTCCAAAGATTATATACTATAAAGTCATACATATTAATAAGATTCATGAGGATTCATTAACATATGTAAAAGCTCAAGCTGCATGCATAGTTGTCCTTTTAGTGGTCTTTGGGAGTCCTCCAGTGGTCTCTGATGGTCTTCCTCACCTATCCGCTGGTTGAACTTTGGGTTTCCTTTGCCCATATATAGTCATTGAATTAGCTCCTTGGTCCTTTAGCCCTGGACTGTCACAAGGGGCTGATTTAAACTAGTTCCTCGAGTGCTTATCTCGGCATTGATGTCCTGAGTCTCTGTTATCAATGAATTTACAAGCTTATGCACCATCTTTTTAATCCCATCTGGCACCAATGTGCATTCTTCAAATCCCTGAAACTATCTTTGCAAGGGAGGAAACCACAAGAGAACAAGGATGTTTACAATAAGGATTAAGTCAAGGACTGTCAGGGGTTTAGTTCTATCATTGGGTTTGAGATAATAACAGTTGCTGGTCACAGCATTGATTCATCTGCTCTCAGTATTAGTTTGTCCAGTCTTTACCATGCCGATTGTAAAGTACATGTTAAAAATTGCTGTTGGTTTTTGCAGTTTGGTGTGCTCTGCAGTGATTAGAGATGTTTTGCCTAGGAGACTGGCCTTAACCGTTATCAGTTATTTAGGTCTTGCATGGAAGCTGTTACTGTACTTCAGCTACCACCTCATGGAGACAGTTAGCAGTTATACCTCCTCCTCCTCTGAGAGGTTTTTATGGAGGAAATACAGAATGGCACCTTAGCTACCATCTTATATAATGTCTCCTCCTTCATTACAACAACATTTCAGTATCTTGAACATCCTTGGGTAGTCAAGATACATCTGCTGGTGTTGCTTTGCAGACAGTTCAGTTCTGTCTAAGGTTAATAAGCAAGTTGAAAATATAATCCAGAGATCTGCCCCAAGGCTCGATAGCTATGCGTGGCAGGGTATGTGGGATAGTATGGGCAAATGCCTAATATGGTGGGCACCCCCAGTGTTGTGGGACTTCACTCCTGAACAAGTGCAGAATCCTGAAAAATTTGTAGAACATTTGGAGGAAGTATGTTGTCACCCTGGCAATTCCAGAGAGATACAAATCACTGCAATGTTCTGGGGCCTGTCCCATGCCTATCGAGCCCTATTTAACAGCATTCAGTACCCCCAAGGGAAAGAGAAGGTCGCTGGATCTAAAAAGACAAAGACAAGGAAAGCAACGAGCACTGTGGCCACTCAAACCCCCATGACAGGCACTGCAGCTACTCAAATCCCAGTGCCAAGCACTGCAGCAAAACCAGAGGACCAACCTGTGCCAGTACCAGTCGCCCCTATACACAAGAAGAAATCTTGGGAGAGAAGGTCAACTCGTTTAGAAAGAGATTATGAGGAACCAGGGCCATCAAAAGAAGAGGAGAAGGAAGAGGAAGAATGTGTACAAGAAATGGAAACTACCTGATCCCTATCCTTGAAGTGAGTTGCAGGATACGCAGGAATATTTTGGCCATCATTCAGGTGAGCACGTTGTCACCTGGCTGCTCCAATGCTGGGATAACGGGGCCAGTAGTCTGGAATTAGAGGGAAAAGAAGCCAAACAACTGGGATCCCTCTCTAGGGAAGGGGGCACTGATAAAGCAATTGGAAAAGAAACACAAGCTCTCAGCCTCTGGAGGCGACTCCTGTCCGCAGTGAGAGAGAGGTATCCCTTCAAAGAAGATACTGTATTTCGCCTAGGAAAATGGATGACCACGGAGAAAGGCATTCAGCATCTAAGGGAACTAGCCTTGCTTGAGGTGATTTATGGTGACCTGGACGATCAACAGTCATCCAAATATCTAGATGAAGCCCAGTGCACGCGACCCATGTGGCGGAAGTTTGTACGGAGCGCACCATTGTCCCATGTATAGTCATTAGCAATAATGTCCTGGAAAGATGACGAGGCACCAACAGTGGCGGAGCTGACTGATAAACTCCAGGATTATGAAGCAAATATCTCTTCCTCCCTCATCTCGGATGTGGAGAAACTGTCCCGGTAGGTCCATGAACTCAAAGAAGATATGTCCTACTCCCCACCAGTACGGACCAGTATCTCAGCCATTAGGAGTAAGTGTCCCTTTGCTCAGGAGAAGGGATACACACGACGGGGCGCCCTATGGTTTTACCTGCGTGACCACGGAGAGGACATGAAGAAGTGGGATGTCAAACCTACCTCAGCCCTAGAGGCACGGGTATGTGAGCTGCAAGGGAGAACAATCACTCAGGGGAGTTTCTCCAGGAGAGCAGTTGCTCCAGTTTCCAGTAAGCAATTCCCCAGACAGAGGAGCAGAAGTGCTGATTTTATTTCTGAGCTTAATAGAGAGACTCGTGATTAATATTTACAGGAAGTGAGTGATGACTACTGTGATCAGGACTAGGGGGGCCCTGACTCCAGCCAGGTGGAGGAAAGGGATAACCGGGCTTACTGGACTGTGTGGATCCGATGGCCTGGCATGTCCAACCCACAGGAGTATAAAGCTTTAGTGGACACTGGTGCACAGTGCACCTTAATGCCATCAAACTATATAGGGGCAGAACCCATCAGCATTGCTGGAGTGACAGGGGCATCCTAAAAGCTAACTGTATTGGAGGCCGAAGTGAGCCTAACTGGCAATGAGTGGCAGAAGCACCCCATTGTGACTGGCCCAGAGGCTCCGTGCATCCTTGGCATAGACTACCTCAGGAGATGGTATTTCAAGGACCCAAAAGGTTACAAGTGGGCTTTTGGTGTAGCTGCCTTGGAGACGGAGGAAACTAAACAGCTGTCTACCTTGCCTGGCCTCTCGAAGGACCCTTCTGTGGTGGGGTTGCTGAAGGTCGAATAAAAACAGGTGCCAATCGCCACCACAACAGTGCACCGGCGGCAATATTGCACCAACAGAGACTCTCTGATCCCCATCCATGAACTCATTCACCAACCGAGGAGCCAAGGAGTCATCAGTAAGACCCACTCACCCTTTAACAGTCCCATATGGCCAGTGCGGAAGTCTAATGGAGAGTGGAGGCTAACAGTAGACTATCGTGGCCTGAACGAAGTCACTCCACTGCTGAGTGCTGCTTGTGCCAGACATGCTAGAACTTCAATACGAATTGGCGTCAAAGGCAGCCAAGTGGTATGCCACAACTGTTATCGCTAATGCATTCTTCTCAATCCCTCTGGCAGCAGAGTGCAGGCCACAGTTTGCTTTTACTTGGAGGGGCGTCCAGTACACCTGGAATCGACTGCCCCAGGGGTGGAAACACAGTCCTACCATTTGCCATGGACTGATCGAGAATGCATTGGAAGAAGGTGGAGCTCCAGAACACCTTCAATACATTGATGACATCATCGTGTGGGGCAACATAGCAGAAGAAGTTTTTGAGAAAGGGAAGAAAATAGTGCAAATCCGTCGGAAGTCCGGTTTTGCCACAAAATAAAGTAAGGTCAAGGGACCCACACAAGAGAACCAGTTCTTAGGAATCAAATGGCAAGATGGACATCATCAGATTCCAATGGATGTGATCAACAAAATAGCAGCCATGTCTCCACCAACTAGCAAAAGCAAAACACAAGCTTTCTTGGGCATTGTGGGTTTTTGGAGAATGCATATTCCAAATTACAGTATGATCGTAAGCCCTCTCTATCAAGTGAACCAGAAGAAGAATGATTTCAAATGGGGCCCTGAGCAACAACAAGCCTTTGAACAGATTAAACGAGAAATAGTTCATGCAGTAGCTCTTGGGCCAGTCCGGGCAGGACAAGATGTAAGAATATGTTCCCTACACTGCAGCCAGGGAGAATGGCCCTACCTGGAGCCTCTGGCAGAAAGCACATGGGGAGACCTGGGGTCGACCCTTAGGGTTTTGGAGTTGGGGATACAGAGGGTCCGAAGCCCGCTATACTCCAACTGAAAAAGAGATATTGGCAGCGTATGAAGGGGTTCGAGCTGCTTCAGAAGTGGTTGGTACTGAAGCACAGTTGCTCCTGGCACCCCAACTTCTGGTGTTGGGCTGGATCTTAAAAGGAAACATCCCCTCTACACACCATGCAACTGATGCTACGTGGAGTAAATGGGTTGCACTGATCACCCAGCGGGCTCGAGTAGGAAACTCCAGACGCCCGGGAATCTTGGAAGTGATTATGGACTGGCCAGAAGGCAAAGATTTTGGATTATCACCAGAGGAGGAGGTGACACATGCTGAAGAAGCCCCACTGGATAACAAACTGCCAGAAGATGAAAAGCAGTATGCCCTGTTCACTGATGGGTCCTGTCGCCTAGTGGGTGTCATGGTTTTAGCTGGGATAGAGTTAATTTTCTTCACTCTAGCTGGTATAGTGTTGTGCTTTGAAATTAGCATGGAAAAAAAAAACCCTGTTGAGATAACACACAGAAGATTTTGGGCTGTTGCTGGGTAGCACTTGTACTAGTCAAGGGCATTTCTAGCTTCCCATGCTCTGCTGGGTGCACAAGAAGCCAGGAGGGGAGCGGGCACAGCTAAAAGAGCGGATTCCAACTGACCAAAGGGATATTCCATATCATGTAATGTCATGCCCAGTATTTTAACTGGGAGGAGGTGGACGGGGGAGGGAGGCAGCAATTGCGGCTCCGGGATGGGCAGCGTCGGTCGGCGGGTGGTGAGCGGTTGTATCGTTTGTGTTTCCGTGGTTTTTTTCCTTTTTTTTTCCCCTTTCCCTTCCTTTTCCATTTTATTATATTAACATTATTGTCATTATTATCATAGTTATTGTTACTATTAATATCATTTTATTGTAATCATTAAACTGTGCTTATCTCAACCCACAGGTTCTTTTGCTCGTCTGATTCTCTTCCCCATCCCACAGGGGTGGGGGGGGAGTGAGCAAGCAGCTGCGTGGTATTCAGTTGCCATCTGAGGCTGAACCATGACAGTGGGAAAGCACCGGAGATGGAAGACATCTGTATGGAGTCCTACACAACAAGTCGCAGAAACTGCTGAAGGAGAAGGTGAATCGAGCCAGTTTGCAGAGGTAAAGGCCATCCAGCTGGCCTTAGACATTGCTGAACAGGAAAAGTGGGCAGCGCTCTATCTCTATACTGACTCCTGGATGGTGGCAAATGCCCTGTGGAGCTGGCTACAGCAGTGGAAGCAAAGCAACTGGCAGCGTAGAGGTAAACTCATCTGGGTCGCCACATTGTGGCAAGATATTGCTGCCCGGGTAGAGAAACTGGTTGTAAAGGTATGTCAGGTGGAAGCTCACATCCCCAAGATTCAGGCCACTGAAGAACATTGGAACAACCAGCAGGTAGATCAGGCTGCCAAGATTGAAGTGGCTGAGGTGGATCTGGACTGGCAGCATAAGGGTGAACTATTTCTAGCTCGGTGGGCCCATGACACCTCAGGCCATCAAGGGAGAGATGCAACACACAGGTGGGCTCGTGATTGAGGGGTGAACTTGACCATGGATGTTATTGCACAGGTTAGCCACGAATGTGAAACATGCGCTGCAATCAAGCAAGCGAAGCGGGTAAAGCCTCTGTGGTATGGGGGACGATGGCTGAAATATAAATATGGGGAGGCCTGGCAAATTGACTATATCACACTCCCACAAACCCGTCAAGGCAAGTGCCATGTGCTTACAATGGTAGAAACAACAACTGGCTGGCTGGAAACATATCCTGTCCCCCACACCACTGCCCGGAACACTCTCCTGGGTCCTGAAAAGCAAGTGCTTTGGTGACATGGCACCTGAGAGAGAATTGAGTCAGACAATGGGACTCATTTCCGAAATAACCTCATAGACAGCTGGGCCAAAGAGCACGGCATTGAGTGGGTGTATCACATCCCCTATCATGCACCAGCCTCTGGGAAAACTGAACGTTACAATGGATTGTTAAAAACTACACTGAGGGCAATGGGGGGTGGAACATTCAAGCACTGGGATACACATTTAGCAAAGGCCACCTGGTTAGTCAACATGAGGGGCTCTGCCAATCGAGCTGGCCTTGCCCAGTCAGAAATCCTACATACTGTGGAAGGGGATAGAGTCCCTGTAGTGCACGCAAAAAATATGCTGGGCAAAACAGTCTGGGTTCTTCCTGCCTCAGGCAAAGGCAAACCCATTTGTGGGATTGCTTTTGCTCGAGGACCTGGGTACACTTGGTGGGTGATGCAGGAGGATGGAGAAAGCCGATGTGTGCCTCAAGGGGATTTGATTTTGGGCAAAAACAGTCAATGAACTGAACGGCACAATGTGAACTGCTATATAATATTGTGTGTCACCTCTGTGTTGTATCAATGATCTAGAGTAAGAGCCTCCCAACCCATGGAAGATAGACTGTGAAACAAGCAGTGCAGCAGTGATGGAACGATGACTGACTCGGTATGCAGCAACCCAACGCCACACACACCATCTCTCCCACCCTGAAAGACATACGACAGATGGAGCCCAGAGTCATGGACTGGGTGAACTCAATGGACATTTTAATGGGCATTTTACAGGGAAGGTCCATGAACTAAGGGAATGATGTCTGTGTATTATGTTAAAGGATGGGAAGGGGAGGGGTGGTGGTTGGTACGGTTGTATTGCATCGTATGGGACCTGGGCATGGTGTAAATGGTATGCAATAAGGGGTGGAGAATGTGCTGGTTTTGGCTGAGAAGGGGTTAATTCTCCTCACTGTGGGGGTGGGCTACCTTTCCAGCTTCCCGCGCTCTGCCATGTGGCAGGGGGCTGGGAGGGGCGGGGCCATGGTGGGGGCGGCTGACCCCGACTGGCCAATGGCATGTTCATTCCATACCATGTGACACCATGACCAGTATATTAAGTGGGGGGGAGGGGGTGTCTCGGGAGCGGCACGGCGTCGGGTCGGCGGGCGGCTGCGTCGCGTGTGGTTTGTTTCGGCCGTTCGTTCCCCCTCTCCCCTCCCTTCCCCCCTCCCCTGGGGCTTTGCGCCTCTCATTGTTCTCCTTTACATTGCATTTCTGTTGTTGTTTCTTTTAATTTTCATTATTAAACTGTTCTTAACCCAACCCAAGAGCGTTACCCTTCTGATTCTCTTCCCCCATCTACCGGTGGGGGAGTGAGCGAGCGACTGTGTGGGGCTGAGCTGCCGGCTAAACCATGACAAGCTGGTAGGAGTTAGATGGAACACCTGAAAAACATAGCAATAGGCAATTAATCCAAGACCATACTTTCAGGACTGTGAGTGTACCAATAGACCTTATTGGTCCTGACCAGCCTCACCTGGGACTTCCACCCTCTGCCCGTGACCCAGGAACTCGTTGTAAACTCAGGCCTGGGCCTTTACTCCTCGTGTGAGCTATAAGTGTATCTACCTTCAGCTCTACCCCCTAGATGACTCTTGGACTTATGCTGTATCCTGGATTACAGTCCTGTCTCTGGTCCCATCTTCTGCTGCTCATGACTAGACTTCCTGGATGGACCTTGGACACCATTCATCACCTTCCTTTGTGTGGAGCTGTTGATGGAACCAGTTATCAGCAGCCTTATTCTGCCCAGCCTGTTCAGCTGTGATGGGGCTGTGCTCTGGTGAGGGCACAATCTGTGTTGTGGTTGCTCTTAGTTTGTCCTCGCTTGTAGAGTGGCCTGCTCTTGCTGCTCCTTGACGCACAAGACAGAGCCAGATTTTAGGGATCCTCCCCCTACTAGAATGAGTGCATGTAAGATCGAAACCAAAACTAGTGGTCTTTTTTATAAATACTTGCACATTTCTATTCAATGTATTGGGCCAAACTGCAATCTTGGCATCTGCATTGTAAAAACAGATAAACTTCCTGAAGTTCTCCTGTACATAATGATACCTAAATGAAATCAGAATCTGTCCAAAACAGCATATAATTATTAAATGAACAGGGAATATGTCACTGATAAAATAAAAAGTAACAGCTCTACTTTGAAGATGTGTGATATGGCTTCCCCGCATGTTTTTTCAGGTAAAAAGATCTGATAAAAGCTTTGGGAACATGCAGGCCATTAATATATATAATGAGAAATTATTCTATGTCGATTACACAGTTGAGAAGAAAATCAAAATAGTAGGTAGAAAGGAGGGAAAGGAAAAACACAGAAGAAAAGATGCAAAACATGATCAGAAAAAGTGAAGGCAGTAAGTAAATTAATAGAACCTGCCACAAATGAAGAAAGTCAAGATCCAATTTGGCAGGTGGAGACAGTAGTGGAGATCAATGCAGTATGTCAATACTTTGTGCCCTATCCATCAGAGCATGCAAAGTAATTCTGCTCAAATTCAACCGATGAGAAAAAACATGTAATTAGAACATATGGGCATAGTGACTGCAAAATATGCAAATTGTGATGCAATTCTTAAAGACATAAAAGATAAAAAACTTATAATGCTCATAGAGAAAAACCAATATGAGTTCTAACACCATTAGAAGTACATTTTCAGCTGAGGGCATGTGGAAATTCAGCTGCAGAACTTATCATTAAGTTTAATTGGTGTCATGGTGTGAAGTCCCTGTGCATTAAGTTGCTAATGTACTCTATCAAGGGCAGATTTATGCTTCTGAAGGTGCATCAAGGAAGAGAATGAAAACAGTGAATTCACCATATTATGGGCTCTGACCCTCTAAAATCTATTTTCCTGGAGCATATATTATAATTGTCAGTCAACTTTGACCTGCATGTTAACAAATGCCATTTGCAGCAGAGAAAAATAATCTGTATGTTGTTAAACATTCTGATCCAGGAAATGAGTCAGGAAGAAAATACTTCTACTTTTGTTCCTTTCATTTTTTACTCAAGGGAGTAAAGTGGGCAAGTGGGCAAGAGGCCGGGAGTGCCTGGGCCACAGCCAAGACAGCTAATCCAAACTGGCCAATGGGATATTCATTTCATACCATGTGATGCTATGACTAGTATATTAACGGGGGCAGTTGGTGGGGTGGGGCGGTTGCGGCTCGAAGACTGGTGGCGTTGGGTCAGCGGGCATCATGTGTTGTTTGTTTTGGTTGTTCATTTCCCCCCTTCCTTCCCCCTGGGTTTTGCGCCTCTCTCGTCGTTTTCCTTTCCATTGCATTTTTGTTGTTGTTGTTTTATTTTAATTATTAAACTGTTCTTATCTCAACCCATGAGCTTTACCCTTCTGATTCTCTCCCCCATCCTGCTGGTGGGGAAGCAAGTGAGTGGCTGTGTGGGGCTGAGCTGCCGGCTAAAACAGAACAACTTAGTATGAAAAAAATGTTGATAACACACCGATGTTTTAGTTGTTGCTGGGTAGTGCTTGTACTAGTTAAGGACTTTTCTAGCTTCCCATGCTCTGCCAGGTGCACAAGAAGCCAGGAGGGGAGGGTGGCACAGCTGAGAGAGCGGATTCAAACTGACCAAAGGGATAGTCCATATCATGTAACGTCGTGCCCAGTATGTTAACTGGGAGGAGGTGTCCGGGGGGGGGAAGCAGCAATTGCGCCTCAGGGAACGGCAGCGTCAGTCGGTGGGTGGTGAGAGGTTGTATCGTTTATGTTTCTGGTTTTTTCCCTTTTTCCCTCTTCCTTTTTATTAGATTATCATTATTGTTATTACTATAATAATTCTTATTATCATCATTATTATCTTATTTTAATTATTAAACTGTTATTTCAACCCACAAGTTTTTTTTTGCTTTTGCTCGTCCGCTTCTCTCCACCCCACAGGGGTGGGGGGAGCGAGAGAGCAGCTGCGTAGTGTTTAGTTGCCGACTGAGACTGAACCACGACAGTCCTTTTTGGTTCCCAGTGTGGGGCATGATACGTTTGAGATAATAACAGTTGCTGGTCACAGCATTGATTCATCCGTTCTCAGTATTAGTTTGTCTGGTCTATACCATGATGACTTAAAGTACACATTCAACATTCCTGTTGGTTTTTGTAGTTTGCTGTGATTAGAGATGTTTTGCCTAGGAGATCTGTTATTAAAACACTGGCCTTGAGCATTATCTGTTATTTGGGACTTGAATGGAAGCCATTCCTGTACTTCAGCTACCACCTCATGGAGGCAGTTAGCAGTTGTACCTCCTCCGAGAGGTTTTTATGGAGGAAATCCAGAATGGCACCTTAGCTACCATCTTATATAATGTCTCCTCCTTCATTACAACAACTTTTCATTATCTTGAACACCCTTGGGTAGTCAAGATACATCTGCTGGTGTTGCTTTGGCAGACAGTTTCAGTTCTGTCTAAGGTTAATAAGCAATTTAAAAATATAATCCAGAGATCTGTCCCAAGGCTCAATAGCTATGTGTGGCACGGTATGTGGGATAGTATGGGCAAACGCCTAATATGGTGGGCACCCCCAGTGTTGTGGGACTTCACTCCTGAACAAGTGCAGAATCCTGAAAAATTAGTGGAATATTTGGAGAAAGTATGTTGTCACCCTGGCAACTCCAAAGATATACAAATCACTGCAATGTGCTGGGGCCTAGCCCATGCCTATCAAGCCCTGTTTAACACTATTCAGTACCCGCATGGGGAAGAGAAGGCCTCTGGATCTAAAAAAGCAAAGACAAGGAAAGTGACAAGCATAGCGGCTACTCAAACACCCATGACAGACTCTGCGGCTACTCCAACCCTGGTGACAAGAGTTGCAGCTGAATCAGAGGGTCAAACCGTGCCAGTATCTGTCACCCCTATACACAAGAAGAAATCCTGGAAGAGAAAGTCAACTCGTTTATGAAGAGATTATGAAGAAGCAGGGCCATCACAAGGAGAGGAGGAAGAAGAGGAAGAACTCATAAAAGAAACGGAAACTACCCGATCCCTATCCTTGAGTGAGTTATGTGATATGCGAAAATATTTTGGCCATCATTCAGGTGAGCACATTGTCACCTGGTTGCTCCAATGCTGGGATAACGGGGCCAGTAGTCTGGAATTAGAGAGGAAGGAAGCCAAACAACTGGGATCCCTGTCTGGGGAAGGAGGCATTGACAAAGCAATTGGAAAAGGAACACAAGCTCTCAGCCTCTGGAGGCGACTCCTGTCAGGTGTGAGAGAAAGGTACCCCTTCAAGGAAGATATTGTATTTTGCCTAGGAAAATGGATGACCATGGAGAAAGGTATCCAGTACCTGAGGGAACTAGCCTTGCTTGAGGTGATTTATAGTGACCTAGACAATCAACAGTCATCCAAAGATCCAGATGAAGCCTGGTGCACATGACCCATGTGGCAGAAATTTGTACGGAGCCACCATTGGCGCATGGTAACTCGTTGGCAATAATGTCCTGGAAAGATGACGAGGTGGTGGAGTTGATAAAATCAACTCTGGGAGTACGAAGCAAATCTCTCTTCCTCCCTCGTCTCAACTGTGGAGAAACTGTCCTGGGCGTTCCAGCAATTCAAAGAAGATATGTCCTACTCCCCACCAGTACAGACCAGTACCTCAGCTATTAGGAGTAAGCGTCCCTTTTCTCAAGAGAGAGGATACACACCACGGGGCACCCTATGGTTTTATCATTTGTGTTTATGTTTTTTTTCCTTTTCCTTTTTATTAGATTATCATTATTGTTATTACTATAATAATCATTATTATCTTATTTTAGTTATTAAACTGTTCTTATCTCAACCCACAAGCTTTGCTTTGCTTTTGCTCTTCCGATTCTCTCTCACATCTAACAGGGGTGGGTGGAGTGAGTGAGTGGCTGCGTGGTGTTTAGTTGCCGACTGAGGTTGAACGATGACACATGCTCACAAGATTTAGAGTGTCTTCGTATTGCTGGGGAATTATTTTTTTATTTCAAGTCAAAACGGTATTTGTTATGCTTTTGTGTATGAAATTCAGGTTTCATATCAGTTCTACTTTCCCATTGGGTTGGAGCACTTCAGTCTGACGAAAGAGTTCAATTCCTTTTTTTTATATATTTCCAGTATAATGTGATTTCTGTATCTGTGCATTCTTCCCACAGCTGGAAAGGTGCAGTGGGATAAACTGCTAAGGGAAAATCTGAGTTAGTTCTTGAAAAACATAATATATATGGAAATATATTTTAAGGTATTTTAGCTGAGTAGTAAAAGCAAATAAGAAATACAGTCTAAGATTTTTCTACCAGTCTAGGAGAGACATGAAACACTGCCTGTTTTGAAGCAGGAGTAGGTAGGAACTTACAGGACCTGGGGCACGCTGTGATAAAGAACACAGACTAATAGGGAAGAAGGAACCATAGCAAATACTTACTGCTCACAAAATAACCTGTTTTATTTTCACTGATGCTGGACTACTCTTCTTCCCTTACAATAGCAGAGCAGATGTTACTGTCACACATTAGCATCGAGACAGGTTAGCACCATCACCCCTCTCCTGGCAATATCTGTTTACACTTGTATCATATCTCATTTGGAGAGGTGTTTGCCATTTTATTTACTTTTCAAAATGGGCATTTCCATTTTATTTTGGAAAGACAGTAACATCAGCAATAATATTCTGGAGGAAGGGCTGATTTCCCAAGTTAGCTACACATATATTTTTCTTGAACACCCCATTTTATATCCTTGTATAATGTTGTTTCCTATACTATAAAGCAGCTTCAGCAAAGCAGCAGATTTTGAAGCCATAAGGGGTCATTAAAATAACCAAATCTGGCCTTTGGAATGAAGCTGTTTTCTACAATTACCAGAACTTTGCAAAGCTGAAGAGACAGCAGATAACTATAGCACAGGGACATAGATAAATAATAAAAACTGTGAAAACAAAAATCAAGGACTTCTATACTTTAAACTGGCACCCAAATATTAAGATCAGAAGGAGGACAAGGCCTTCAACAAAAAACCCTCAACAAAGAAACAGAAAAGGCCTTACTTCTGTGAGTTACATCAAAAACATCCATGGCAGTTTTCTTTCCCAGCAGGTTTTCAACAGTCATGTTGATATTACAGATCCTCTGCTGGCCTATATCCCAAGAACACAAGCACTGCTCAGAACAACTTACTGTGCACGGAACTGTGTTTTGGAAAAACTTATCAAAGAAGAGGGGGAATAAAAAAAAGAAAAAAATGAGAAAGACATTTTTCAATAATGTAGAATCAAGATAGATGTTGAAATTGTTAATGCCTAACTAGAATACAGCATCATAGAAAATAAGGCTGAAGGGGACTATAAGAAGCCACCCACTTCTTTCCCCTAGCCTAAAGTAGGATGAATATAGGTAATGAATATAGGTATTCTTACAATTAGAAAAAAGTTTTCTCCAAAGTCTAAATTTACTTTATCCTTTTAAGATATAGCTAAATTGCTTTTAGCAATTTCATCATGGGTTTACATATTTCTAAAATAGGGACTTGATTTGCCAAGAATTAAAACATTCATGTCTACCGTTATGCTTTTAAATGAAGCAGTAATTTCAATGCATCTTCTAACCTTCTATTTTTAAATCATCATCATAATATCTTAATAGACGTGAATGATGCAGAGACTATGAAGGTATACGCAATGATGACCTGCCTTCTGCTGAGATGTTTTGATGAAAGTTTGTTCTGGTTATGAGGCGTCTGTCCTGTTTTATGGGTTCCCATTTCACTGCAGTCCCTGCTGTAAAAAGCCCCTCTCCTCACCATTTAGATGCCTCTGTAGCAAAGAGCCAAGACCCAAGTATGATATGCCACAGCTATGTAACCTTGACTCAGACTGCTAAGACAGAGCTATGAGTGTCTGCAGAGAAATTAAAAAAAAAAAAACAAAACAAAAAAAAAACCAAACCCCAAAACAAAAAGCAGCTGAAATGATAGACAGAAGTAGGATGGTCAGTAGCTCAAGGACTCAAGAAAGAAAATACCAGCATGGAAAGTTATAAAATCCTAAAGTACTAGGGAGGCTAATCAGGCTAACTGGGGGCTAGCTGGGAATCATCAGTTTGACTCAGGATTAATATCAATGGATTGTAAACACACTAATAGCCTACCAGCTGATTAAATCAGAGTTATTTGTTTGTCGCAGTTAAGCCGGCAGCTCAGCCCCACACAGTCGCTCGCTCACTCCCCCACCGGTAGATGGGGGAAGAGAATCAGAAGGGTAACGCTCTTGGGTTGGGTTAAGAACAGTTTAATAATGAAAATTAAAAGAAACAACAACAGAAATGCAATGTAAAGGAGAACAATGAGAGGCGCAAAGCCCCAGGGGAGGGGGGAAGGGAGGGGAGAGGGGGAACGAACGGCCGAAACAAACCACACGCGACGCAGCCGCCCGCCGACCCGACGCCGTGCCGCTCCCGAGACACCCCCTCCCCCCCACTTAATATACTGGTCATGGTGTCACATGGTATGGAATGAACATGCCATTGGCCAGTCGGGGTCAGCCGCCCCCACCATGGCCCCGCCCCTCCCAGCCCCCTGCCACATGGCAGAGCGCGGGAAGCTGGAAAGGTAGCCCACCCCCACAGTGAGGAGAATTAACCCCTTCTCAGCCAAAACCAGCACATTCTCCACCCCTTATTGCATACCATTTACACCATGCCCAGGTCCCATACGATGCAATACAACCGTACCAACCACCACCCCTCCCCTTCCCATCCTTTAACATAATACACAGACATCATTCCCTTAGTTCATGGACCTTCCCTGTAAAATGCCCATTAAAATGTCCATTGAGTTCACCCAGTCCATGACTCTGGGCTCCATCTGTCGTATGTCTTTCAGGGTGGGAGAGATGGTGTGTGTGGCGTTGGGTTGCTGCATACCGAGTCAGTCATCGTTCCATCACTGCTGCACTGCTTGTTTCACAGTCTATCTTCCATGGGTTGGGAGGCTCTTACTCTAGATCATTGATACAACACAGAGGTGACACACAATATTATATAGCAGTTCACATTGTGCCGTTCAGTTCATTGACTGTTTTTGCCCAAAATCAAATCCCCTTGAGGCACACATCGGCTTTCTCCATCCTCCTGCATCACCCACCAAGTGTACCCAGGTCCTCGAGCAAAAGCAATCCCACAAATGGGTTTGCCTTTGCCTGAGGCAGGAAGAACCCAGACTGTTTTGCCCAGCATATTTTTTGCGTGCACTACAGGGACTCTATCCCCTTCCACAGTATGTAGGATTTCTGACTGGGCAAGGCCAGCTCGATTGGCAGAGCCCCTCATGTTGACTAACCAGGTGGCCTTTGCTAAATGTGTATCCCAGTGCTTGAATGTTCCACCCCCCATTGCCCTCAGTGTAGTTTTTAACAATCCATTGTAACGTTCAGTTTTCCCAGAGGCTGGTGCATGATAGGGGATGTGATACACCCACTCAATGCCGTGCTCTTTGGCCCAGCTGTCTATGAGGTTATTTCGGAAATGAGTCCCATTGTCTGACTCAATTCTCTCTCAGGTGCCATGTCACCAAAGCACTTGCTTTTCAGGACCCAGGAGAGTGTTCCGGGCAGTGGTGTGGGGGACAGGATATGTTTCCAGCCAGCCAGTTGTTGTTTCTACCATTGTAAGCACATGGCACTTGCCTTGACGGGTTTGTGGGAGTGTGATATAGTCAATTTGCCAGGCCTCCCCATATTTATATTTCAGCCATCGTCCCCCATACCACAGAGGCTTTACCCGCTTCGCTTGCTTGATTGCAGCGCATGTTTCACATTCGTGGCTAACCTGTGCAATAACATCCATGGTCAAGTTCACCCCTCAATCACGAGCCCACCTGTGTGTTGCATCTCTCCCTTGATGGCCTGAGGTGTCATGGGCCCACCGAGCTAGAAATAGTTCACCCTTATGCTGCCAGTCCAGATCCACCTCAGCCACTTCAATCTTGGCAGCCTGATCTACCTGCTGGTTGTTCCAATGTTCTTCAGTGGCCTGAATCTTGGGGATGTGAGCTTCCACCTGACATACCTTTACAACCAGTTTCTCTACCCGGGCAGCAATATCTTGCCACAATGTGGCGACCCAGATGAGTTTACCTCTACGCTGCCAGTTGCTTTGCTTCCACTGCTGTAGCCAGCTCCACAGGGCATTTGCCACCATCCAGGAGTCAGTATAGAGATAGAGCGCTGCCCACTTTTCCTGTTCAGCAATGTCTAAGGCCAGCTGGATGGCCTTTACCTCTGCAAACTGGCTCGATTCACCTTCTCCTTCAGCAGTTTCTGCGACTTGTTGTGTAGGACTCCATACAGATGTCTTCCATCTCCGGTGCTTTCCCACTGTCATGGTTCAGCCTCAGATGGCAACTGAATACCACGCAGCTGCTTGCTCACTCCCCCCCCACCCCTGTGGGATGGGGAAGAGAATCAGACGAGCAAAAGAACCTGTGGGTTGAGATAAGCACAGTTTAATGATTACAATAAAATGATATTAATAGTAACAATAACTATGATAATAATGACAATAATGTTAATATAATAAAATGGAAAAGGAAGGGAAAGGGGAAAAAAAAAGGAAAAAAACCACGGAAACACAAACGATACAACCGCTCACCACCCGCCGACCGACGCTGCCCATCCCGGAGCCGCAATTGCTGCCTCCCTCCCCCGTCCACCTCCTCCCAGTTAAAATACTGGGCATGACATTACATGATATGGAATATCCCTTTGGTCAGTTGGAATCCGCTCTTTTAGCTGTGCCCGCTCCCCTCCTGGCTTCTTGTGCACCCAGCAGAGCATGGGAAGCTAGAAATGCCCTTGACTAGTACAAGTGCTACCCAGCAACAGCCCAAAATCTTCTGTGTGTTATCTCAACAGGGTTTTTTTTTTCCATGCTAATTTCAAAGCACAACACTATACCAGCTAGAGTGAAGAAAATTAACTCTATCCCAGCTAAAACCATGACACCCACTAGGCGACAGGACCCATCAGTGAACAGGGCATACTGCTTTTCATCTTCTGGCAGTTTGTTATCCAGTGGGGCTTCTTCAGCATGTGTCACCTCCTCCTCTGGTGATAATCCAAAATCTTTGCCTTCTGGCCAGTCCATAATCACTTCCAAGATTCCCGGGCGTCTGGAGTTTCCTACTCGAGCCCGCTGGGTGATCAGTGCAACCCATTTACTCCACGTAGCATCAGTTGCATGGTGTGTAGAGGGGATGTTTCCTTTTAAGATCCAGCCCAACACCAGAAGTTGGGGTGCCAGGAGCAACTGTGCTTCAGTACCAACCACTTCTGAAGCAGCTCGAACCCCTTCATACGCTGCCAATATCTCTTTTTCAGTTGGAGTATAGCGGGCTTCGGACCCTCTGTATCCCCAACTCCAAAACCCTAAGGGTCGACCCCAGGTCTCCCCATGTGCTTTCTGCCAGAGGCTCCAGGTAGGGCCATTCTCCCTGGCTGCAGTGTAGGGAACATATTCTTACATCTTGTCCTGCCCGGACTGGCCCAAGAGCTACTGCATGAACTATTTCTCGTTTAATCTGTTCAAAGGCTTGTTGTTGCTCAGGGCCCCATTTGAAATCATTCTTCTTCTGGTTCACTTGATAGAGAGGGCTTACGATCATACTGTAATTTGGAATATGCATTCTCCAAAAACCCACAATGCCCAAGAAAGCTTGTGTTTTGCTTTTGCTAGTTGGTGGAGACATGGCTGCTATTTTGTTGATCACATCCATTGGAATCTGATGATGTCCATCTTGCCATTTGATTCCTAAGAACTGGTTCTCTTGTGTGGGTCCCTTGACCTTACTTTATTTTGTGGCAAAACCGGACTTCCGACGGATTTGCACTATTTTCTTCCCTTTCTCAAAAACTTCTTCTGCTATGTTGCCCCACATGATGATGTCATCAATGTATTGAAGGTGTTCTGGAGCTCCACCTTCTTCCAATGCATTCTCGATCAGTCCATGGCAAATGGTAGGACTGTGTTTCCACCCCTGGGGCAGTCGATTCCAGGTGTACTGGACGCCCCTCCAAGTAAAAGCAAACTGTGGCCTGCACTCTGCTGCCAGAGGGATTGAGAAGAATGCATTAGCGATAACAGTTGTGGCATACCACTTGGCTGCCTTTGACGCCAATTCGTATTGAAGTTCTAGCATGTCTGGCACAAGCAGCACTCAGCAGTGGAGTGACTTCGTTCAGGCCACGATAGTCTACTGTTAGCCTCCACTCTCCATTAGACTTCTGCACTGGCCATATGGGACTGTTAAAGGGTGAGTGGGTCTTACTGATGACTCCTTGGCTCCTCGGTTGGTGAATGAGTTCATGGATGGGGATCAGAGAGTCTCTGTTGGTGCAATATTGCCGCCGTTGCACTGTTGTGGTGGCGATTGGCACCTGTTTTTATTCGACCTCCAGCAACCCCACCACAGAAGGGTCCTTCGAGAGGCCAGGCAAGGTAGACAGCTGTTTAGTTTCCTCCGTCTCCAAGGCAGCTACACCAAAAGCCCACTTGTACCCTTTTGGGTCCTTGAAATACCCTCTCCTGAGGTAGTCTATGCCAAGGATGCACGGAGCCTCTGGGCCAGTCACAATGGGGTGCTTTTACCACTCATTGCCAGTTAGGCTCACTTCAGCCTCCAATACAGTTAGCTTTTAGGATGCCCCTGTCACTCCAGCAATGCTGATGGGTTCTGCCCCTATATAGTTTGATGGCATTAAGGTGCACTGTGCACCAGTGTCCACTAAAGCTTTATACTCCTGTGGGTCGGACATGCCAGGCCATCGGATCCACACAGTCCAGTAAGCCCGGTTATCCCTTTCCTCCACCTGGCTGGAGTCAGGGCCCCCCTAGTCCTGATCACAGTAGTCATCACTCACTTCCTGTAAATATTAATCACGAGTCTCTCTATTAGGCTTAGAAATAAAATCAGTGCTTCTACTCCTCTGTCTGGGGACCTGCTCACTGAAAATCGGAGCAGCGGTTTTCCTGGAAAAACCTCCCTTTTGTGATTGTTCTCCCTTGCAGCTCACGTACCCGTGCCTCTAGGGTCGAGGCAGGATTGCCATCCCGCCTCCTCATGTCCTCTCCGTGGTCATGCAGGTAGAACCATAGGGTTTCCCGTGGTGTGTATCCTCTCCTTTGAGCCAAAGGACGCTTATTCCTAACAGCTGAGACACTACTCTGTAGAGGTGGCGAGCAGGACATATCTTCCTTGAGTTGCTGGACCTCTTGGGTTAGTTTCTACACAGCAGAGATGAACAAGGAAGAGAGATTTGTTTCGTAATCCCGGAGTCTATCAATCACCTCCGCCACCGTTGGTGCCTCGTCCTCTCTCCCGGACATTACTGCCAATGAGGTTGCATATGAGGATGGTGCGCTCCATACATACTTCCGCCACATGGGTTGTGTGCACTCGGCTTCATCTGGATCTTTGGATGACCGTTGATCGTCCAGGTCACCATAAATCACCTCAAACACAGATAATTCCCTCAGAGATTGGATGCCTTTCTCTATAGTTTTCCATTTTCCTGGGCGATATGTAACATCTTCTTTAAAGGGATACCTTTCCTTCACTCTGGACAGGAGTCACCTCCAGAGGCTGAGGGCTTGTCTTTTTTTCCCAATTGCTTTGTCAACACCCCCTTCCCCAGAAAGGGAACCCAGTTGTTTGTCTTCTTCTCCCTCTAGTTCCAGGCTACTGGCCCCATTATCCCAGCATCGGAGCAGCCAGGTGATAATGTGCTCACCTGAATGACGGCTATAATCTTTTCGCATATCTCGCAACTCGCTCAAGGACAGGGATCGGGTGGTCTCTATTTCATTTATGACTTCTTCCTCCTCTCCCTGTGATGGCCCTGCTTTTTCATCATCCCGTTCTAAACGAGTTGACGTCCGTTTCCAGTATTTCATCTTGTGCATGGGGGCAACTGATACGGGTACGGGTTTATTTTCTGAGCCAGCTCCAGTACTTATCATGGGGGTTTGAGTGGCTGCAGTGCCTGTCCTCAGGGCTGGAGTGTCTACAGTGCCAGTCACTTTGCCTTTCAATCCAGAGACATTCTCTTCCCCTTGGGAGCACTGAATACTGTTGAGCAGGGTTTGGTATGCATGGGCCAGGCCCCAGCACATTGCAGTTATCTGTGTCTCTCTGGAGTTCCCAGCATAACAACATACTTTCTCCAAATATTCTACTAGTTTTTTAGGATTCTGCACTTGTTCAGGGGTGAAACTCCAAAACACTGGGGGTGCCCACTGCCCTAGGTATTTGCCCATGCTATCCCACATGCCCCGCCACTCGTAACTATCAAGCCTTGGGGCAGATTTCTGGGTGATATTCTTAAGTTGCTTAGTCAAAACCAAAACAACATGCCCAAAAACTAACAATAAGTGCACCTTAACCACCCAAGGATGTTCAAGATACAAAAAGGATTGTTGTAATAGAGGCAGAGACATCATAGAACAATGTTGCAAAGGTACTATTCTGTATTTCCTCCATGTAAAATCTCTCAGAGGAGGAGGTATAATTGCTAATTGCCTCAATAAGGTGGTATCCAAAGTACAGTAATGGCAGCCAACCCCCACATTGAGGAGAATTAACTCCTTCTCAGCCAAAACCAGCACACAGCTTCAAAATTAGAATTGAAATAAATGAGAATGAGCTGTTTAGAAGTCTTTAGAAGCCTGGCTGTGAGTACAAATGATACTTAGCTGTTAGAAACCTAAGAAACTTTCTAGCTAGTCAGTGAGGTCAATAAGGCTGTTTATTTAGTTGGCAAATGTTTGTATTTTATTTTAGCTTTAATTCCTCTGTCTCTTGCTTTGTTGTCTTTAAGATGGAGTTCTCATGAGGATTAATTAATTCATGTCTGTATTGCATGCGAAGAGCAAAAATTTCTACAAAGTGCAGTTATGCTAAGGGTTACTTTACATGTTTTTCCTAACATTAGAATAGATATTAATACCATATAAACTGAATGATCGAAAAGATGTAGTAGAACTCATTCAGGCTTCTCCACCTCCATGTGTCTGTGCTTTGATCCGTTTGTTCTGCACTAAGAAGCATGTGGAATGTCAAAAAGAGAGAAAAGTTTCCTTATAGTGCTTCAGCAGGTGAGACAAAAGAGCAATAGCAAGGAAACATGAACCTCATATACGTGAAGCTTAACATGTCTATATTTTTTTTGCAGTAAATAGCCTGGAACCCTGCAGTGCCTCATAAACCATCCAAGAGAGCCAGAAGAGGGCACATGGGAGCACAAGTATGAAATGAGACTGAGGTCAGAATAAATGCACTTTGTAATGGATAAGGACTGGTCCTCAATGTCCAGAGGACAGAACCTATTCTACCTATTGAAGGACTTGGGGGGTGGGATCCATGGAGAAAACACTCACACCAGCACATCCAACGGGGGAGTAAGTCAGGCCAAGCAGTGTGGTGGTAAAGGTTCCTTAGCTGTCTCCGAAGGGGTGAAACAGAAGAGTAATCACCTCAAGTGTATGTATACGAATATATGCAGTCTAGGAAACAAACAGGAGGAACTGGAGCTCTGTGCCCACTCAGAAGGGTATGACATCATAGGAGTAACTGAAACACGGTGGGACAACTCAAACGACTGGGGGATCGCAATGGATGGTTACAGGCACTTTCATAAGGACAGGCAAGGTAGAAGAGGTGGAGGAGTTGCACTCTACATCAAGGAACACTTTGAATGTATCGAAGTCAACTATGGTGATTGCGGCTGCTCTATCGAATGCCTCTGGGTTAAAGTCAAAGGGGTCATCTCCAAGCAGGACCTCACAGTGGGCATCTGCTATCGACCTCCTAACCATGGTGATGAAGCGATACTTGGGGCACTAAAGCAAGCTTCTGGCCAACAGAACCTGGTCCTGATGGGTGACTTCAACTACCCAGACATCTGCTGGAAGAACAATACGGCAGCTCGCATGTCACCCACCAAGTTCCTGGAATGTATAGAGGACTGTTTCCTGATACAAATGTTAGATGTGCCAACCAGGAATGAGGCACTGCTGGACTTGCTATTCACAAAATGAGAAAGCCTGCTTTGTAATATCTTGGTTAGTGATAGCCTTGGCTGAAGTGACCACAATATTGTGGAGTTCGGGATCCTGCTGAGCATGCTGAAGGTCAGTTCTAAGACAAGGGTTCTGGATTTTAGGAGAGCAAACTTCAGTTCACTCAGGGCTCAACTGGGAGGGATTCGATGGGAAGCTTCCATGGAAGACAAAGGAGCTAGCGAGTGCTGGGAATTCTTCGAGAACTCTCTCTTGGAAGCACAAAGCCAATTCATCCCCTAGAAAGGAAAAGGAAGTAAGCGGAGCAAGAGGCCCCCGTGGCTCAACCATGACCTCCTGGGTCTACTCAAATCCAAAAGGGAAGCATACCAGAGATGGAGAAGTGGAGGATTAGCCGTTGAGAGCTACAAGGGCATTGCCAGAGTGTGCAGAGATGCAGTTAGAAAAGCAAAAGCCCAATTTGAATTGAAACTGGCTGTAGACATAAATAATAACAAGAAAGAGTTCTTCAGACATGTAAGCAGAAAAAGAAGGAAAACATAGGCCCACTGTTAAACAGAAAAGGAGAATCAATCACCAATGATGCAGAAAAGGCAGAGGTCCTCAACACCTTCTTCACCTCTGTCTTTACCAGCACTGCAGGGTCCCAGGCTTTGGGAACAAAATTGCCAGTTGAACCAAACTCTGACTGACCATCAGTGAAGGAAGAGTTAGTATATGAATTACTACAGGAGCTTGACCCCCACAAATCAATGGGCCCTGATGCCATCCACCCGAGGGTGTTGAGAGAGCTTGCTGACATCATCGCAAGGCCACTCTTCATAATCTTTGAGAAGTCATGGAGAATGGGGGATGTCCCAGAGGACTGGAGGAAGGCAAATGTTACCCCCATCTACAAGAAGGGCTCGAGGGAGGATCCAGGTAACTATAGGCCCATCAGCCTTACTTCAATCCCTGGGAAAGTTATGGAACGAATCCTCCTGGGGGCCATCACAAGTCAAATGAAGCACGTGATTGGGAAAAGCCAACATGGCTTCACTAAAGGCAGATCGTGCTTGACAAACCTGGTGGCCTTCTATGACAAAGTTACTTGCCTGGTTGACATGGGGCGGGCGGTGGACATTGTCTACCTGGACTTCTCCAAGGCCTTTGATACAGTCCCCCACAGTCTCCTCCTGCAGAAATTAATGCATTATAGCCTAGACAAGTGGTCTGTGCAGTGGGTGGGGAACTGGCTGACAGGCCACACCCAAAGTGTGGTGGTAAATAGCTCTTTCTCAAACTGGCAACCCGTCACTAGTGGAGTCCCCCAGGGATCGATATTGGGCCCAATGTTATTCAATATCTTTATAAGTGATTTGGATAATGGGATCAAGTGTAGCCTGATGAAGTTTGCAGATGACACCAAATGGAGTGGGGAAGTAGACACTCTAGAAGGGAGAGCTGCTCTGCAGGGAGATCTGGATAGGCTGGAAGAGTGGGCCAGCAAGAACCTTATGAAGTTCAACAAGGACAACTGTCAAGTCTTGCACCTGGGAAAACATAATCCAGGAGTGCAGCACAGACTGGGATCCACCTGGCTGGAGAGCAGCTCTGTGCAAAGGGACCTGGGGGTCCTGGTGGACAGAAAGTTCAACATGAGTGAACAGTGTGCTGCTGCAGACAAGAAGGCCAACAGGATGCTGGGTTGCATCAACAAGGGCATTGCCAGCAGAGATAAAGAAGTCATCATCCCGCTCTACTCAGCGCTTGTCAGGCCACACCTGGAGTACTGTGTACAGTTCTGGTCCCCGCTATACAAAAAGGATGTGGCCAGGCTGGAAGGGGTCCAGAGAAGGGCCACCAAGATGATCAAAGGACTGGGAAGCCTGCCATATGAGGATAGGCTGGGAGAACTGGGTTTGTTCAGCCTTGAGAAAAGGAGGCTCAGAGGGGATCTCATCACCATGTACCAGTACTTAAGGGGTAGCTACAAAGAAGATGGAAGTTCCCTTTTTACAAGGAGTCACCTGGAGAGGACAAGGGGGAATGGACACAAGTTGCTCTTGGTGAGATTCTGATTGGACATGAGAGGAAAATTTTTCACAGTGAGGACAGTCAACCACTGGAATAATCTCCCCAGGGAAGTGGTTGACTCGGACATGTTGGACACCTTCAAGAATTGTCTGGACAGGGTGCTGGGCCATCTTGCCTAGACTGTGCTCTTCCCAGAAAGGTTGGACTAGATGATCCCTGAGGTCCCTTCCAACCTGGGATTCTGTGATTCTGTGTGTCGTGGTTCAGCCTCAGCTGGCAACTGAACACCATGCAGCCGCTCGCTCACTCCCCCCCACCCCTGTGGGATGGGGAAGAAAATCGGAAGAGCAAAAGAACCTGTGGGTTGAGATAAGCACAGTTTAATAATTACAATAAAATAATAATTATAATTATTATTATTATAATGACAATTATGTTAATATAATAAAATGGAAAAAGAAGGGAAAGAAATAAACAAGAAAAAAACCCACAGAAACACAAACGATACAACTGCTCACCACCCGCCGACTGACGCTGCCTGTCCCTGAGCCGCAATTGCTGCCTCCCTCCCCTGGCCAGCTCCTCCCAGTTAACATACTGGGCATGACGTTACATGATCTGGAATATCCCTTTGGTCAGTTTGAATCCGCTCTCTTAGCTGTGCCCCCTCCCCTCCTGGCTTCTTGTGCACCTGGCAGAGCATGGGAAGCTAGAAATGTCCTTGACAAGTACAAGCGCTACCCAGCAACAGCCAAAACATCTCAACATTTTTTTCCATGCTAAGTTCAAAGCACAGCACTATGCCAGATAGAGTGAAGAAAATTAACTCTATCCCAGCTAAAACCATGACACTGTGTTTCTGTGATTCTTTACTATTGATCTTGCAAATTCCAAATGCCATAATTCTTTTTGACTTGAGAATTGCAGCTGAGGCATTTGGCAGGGCATCTGTGAGAGAAGGGGAGACTGCCATACTTTGTAAGTAAAAAGGGTAGGGAATACAGATCAACCTCTAATGCATTCCTTGATGTCTATATCTAGTAAATATTATGCACCTTTTAGTCATTTTCAAGGCTCATTTTGGATTTTTAACAGTTCAATTATATGGCTGTATAGCTGAGTTACTAATTTTGTAGTAGTGCTATCTTTGGAAGGTGAGCCATTACTAGATGATTGCTATAGCAGTATGTTGAGCCAAATTTACCCTGACATGACTGCTTTGCTCAGGGCAGACACGCAGGTCTGTTTATGTGATTTGCAGACAGTAATTCACATCCTCCCAATGCCGAACACTTTCTATTTCAGCTCTGTGTATCCAGGCTTGGCTCAACACTGCATTACTCCACATTTATGCTGGTAGAACTCCTTTGGATCAGTCGGTATAAAACTGGAAGAATGCTGATAAAATAGGCTTCCTATCATCATTTTCAGGACACTAAGATTACCTCCCTAAGATAAAGATGAACAGACATATCCTGTTCTATATTGCTGCCTCAGCATGTATTTTTCACTTATTGCTTTAGATCCTTGAAGTTTTTAAGTATTTGCTGTATATTTCTGAGCACCCCTATTGGATTACCCTGATTTGTTTTTCCCCACAGAAAACTGGCATTAAGTGGTCCTTTACCCAGCAATAATAATCTCATTTATTTTATTTGTAGTACCTTGGAGACACCCTAATGCTTTTATATAATAAAATAGCCATTTATTTACAAATATTTTAAAGCTTTTAAAGCTTGTTTTCAATGTTTTTCTTCTTTTTAAAGTGGAAATAATTGAATTTGATGGGAAAAGAATTTCTGTTATAAAAAAAAATTATAGAAGTGTATGTATAGCTTCATGTGAAGGGAAAGAAACAAGGAAACACCTAATTCTTAAATATATAAAGGAAAATATGAACATTGTATATATCAATAAAATGAAAAGTACATGGAAGAAGTTAACTATGCACTGGAATGAGCTTTTCATTGACATTAAAGCTGACAGCTGTCTGCATGAAAGAGATGTCTGATAATAAGGCAGGTTTTTGAAACCAAACTTGCACTGGCATGACTTTGATTTTTAGTCAAGTCTGGCAAAAAGGCAGAAACTTTAAAAAACAATTTTAGAGGGAGGGTGAGGTCATGTTACAGGCTAAGAGTTTGCATAATCCTTTTTACATAATCCCAGCAATATTGCACTCAGGTAGGGCTGTTCAGTATATACTGGTAAGAGGATGCACAAGGTACCTACCATAGCAGCCTAAAAATAAAGGAAAAAAATTTTGTTTTCCTAGTATTTATGGAATATGTTCCAGATGCAGAATTATTCTGTGACCTCCCTAAAGGGCCCTGGTATACCTTCTGGAGACCTGAACCAGCTAGCCCAGCCCAGACTCATGGTTCTCACTGAGGGGATGGGACCTGCTTTGGCAGCTTGTAGCAGGGTGGGGTTTCTGGGGTGTGCCTCTAAATAAGCCATCCTCTTAAGCTACATAGATGACATCCAGGATACTGAAAAGATTTAACACTGTCCTATTAGCGCTTCCAGGTCAAGTGTAGAGCATATGCAAATGTTGCTCCTCCTGAAGAGTGGCTGTGTGATGGGAAACAGCATGCCTACCTAATGGACCAAGGAGCAAGGGGGCTGTGGGATATCATATAGAAAGGGTGGGTTGTGGAGATGGGGAGGCTGAGTGGGATCTGAGCCAGAAAGTGTTAATGCTTTTATATAAAATGCCACAAATTTTATTTCTTATTATTTGTTTTGGTTTCTTGTAAAAATTATAACTGCCTTCAGTTCAAGGCTTATATTTGATACATGGGAGAGAGCATGGTGAACATGTGTAAGCACATACAGGTGTGAGTGTGTGTTTGAAAGTTTACTGGTCCTGTTCAGCAAATGCACTTTATTCCCATCTGGCAGGAATGAAGAGCTACCACAGACACAGATCAGTGGATTTGATGCTCTGTGTACAGACCTTTTTGGGATCATTCCTAGTTCAAGGACATTGTCCCACTGGTTGCAGTCAGACCTCTTCCTATGTGAAGGTTTAGCAAAATTGAAGCCAGAATTACAAATCAATGGTTACCTTGTGGGTCATGGCACACATTGCGAATCAGTATCAAATCATCCTATCAAAAAATCTGCCTTTTCTGAAATGGCAGTAAGGCTTAAAGAATAATTAACAACAACAACAAAAAGTAAAGATTTTCCATGTTGTGATGATTTTGCTTTGGTCAGACTACCTTCCCATGACTTTGATGCTTGTTTCCTATGAACGTTTGATCACTCTTTTTTTATGGAAATAGTTGTCAGCATTTACATTTATTATTGTTCTCACATATCACTATCATCATCCTTTGATCTGACTATTTTTTAAACAATTATGTGCATATTTACGGTGCTGTGTTAAAGCTAAACATACCATATGAATTATAAATAATAACCAATATAGCTTGTATTTCTACATACTTAGAGCAGATGTGCATTTTTCAGGTTAACCAACATGATTTTCTGTTAGAGAAAGTACATACAATAGTCATCAGGAACAGTTTTAACAGTGGGACTGAAGGATTTTCTTCTGTCACTGGATCAGTTTCAGAAATGTTTAGTGTGAATGACTAATGTTCAACAACTGGACAGGCACACGAAATAGCAGTGGAGATGCTCTTCTCTAGGAATGCACAGTACACAAAAAAGAGAATCTCTTCTACTTACCCAGCAGTAGATACTGCAGATGCCTATACTGAGCTTTTTACTTTATGTGCTGTCAAAATATGGTGCAAATCTTTGCATTCAATATATGCACTGCACAGAAGATACAATTAAGAGGAAGGGCCACGTTGTTTTTTCCAGTAAGAATTTTTATTCTTAGCTCTCAGAGAGCCAAGTTATTAGCTATCAGTAGAGTTTGCAGGATGTTTAAACTCTGCTTTTTACTGTCAAGAAAGTGAGATTAAATGGGAGTTCTAGTGTCTCTCTGCTGACAAGAAGCCCATTTCCATTTTTGCTCTTAAAGGAAAGCACTGTATTTCTTGTAATTTGCAGGAAAACCATCAGCTAGATATAAAGAAAAAAATATATATTCAGCCTCTCTTCTGAGACATGGCATCCCAGTTGTCACATTTACTGATAAATGAGCATGCAAAAGCAATGCACTGCTGTGTTTGTTGAGCAGTTAAGTGCAGACTTCAGTATACTGGGACACCCCACCCCACTCCCCCAGTCAATTAACCCACCTGTTGACTTTGCATTCTCCGCGTGGGATTTTGTCGTGCATGTTTTTTCTCTGTCTGCTGCAGATAGTTTCACAGAAATCTGTACTGAAACAGGATCAACCACTGTGTCCTTTGTCAAACAGCTCTTCCCCAGTGAAGCTTGCCTTTGGGAGCTGTTGGCTGTGGGGAGTGAAACATTGCACAAACAGTTCTGTCTCCACTGGTTTGTGTGCAGAGTTGTAACACAGATTTGTATTTGCCCTGAAAACTTGTCTGGCACATTTTGATTTATTGTGCAATAAATTTTTCCTCCTTTTCTTTTCCCAATCCACACCTACCAGCACTGATGAGAGGCTGCACAAAGCCTGTTAGCCTATGTCATTTCTGTAATGTAGTGTTTAACTCCTAGGCTCCTACATTTCTTGTGAACTGTAGAGGAGTTCCCAAGAACTAGTAAATTGTAAGCCATTCTTGGACTGCCATATCTAGGTTGTCCAAGAATGGCTTGCAATATATTAGACTCCAAGTTCAGCTGTAGTTTTTACGCCAGTCCTGATCAGACAGCATCAAAAAAAAAATCCATTGTTTTTCACTGTGGAGAGCAGGAAGGAGCTGACTGAAGAGGAGGATAGTGAAACCAACAATGTAAGGATTTTCCTCTCTTTTGCTAGCACCAGAGGGCATTTTGGTAATAATAATACGTCCTCCTCTAACCACTCCAACTTTCTTGGTAATAATCACTTTGGAAGCTTTAAACCTCTCAAATTTCAAAAATGAAAAGATACTTCTCAGTTATTGTTTCCTTGTTTTTAATCCAAAACTTGCGTTCTGTTCTGTTCTGCTGGGAAGCAGTGTAGAGCACACTATATGTAGTCGAGGCACTTCTATAAGAAGGCAAGATTCCTGTCCCCTGAATAAATGCACTATGATTACTGTCCCCTCATACCTGTTTCTCATCTGTTTCTAGCTGCACTGATGTCTTCAATGATGAAAACTCTGTCATAGATTGCTGCTGTGCTTAAAGCCAAAGGCAGCCAAAAGGAAGCAGGCCCACTGTATTATCATCTTCATGTACAAGAGAAAAATTAAGTAGGAAGATCTAAGCTGCTTCTGTCTGAGGGTTTTGTGACATCTGTGGGAAAACTGATGTTGTACCAGCTAAGGAGAAAAAGAGAAGCAAGTGATAGTACATCTGTTACATTGTGGGGGTACGCAAGAGCAAATGTTTGCCAAGCAGTGCTTCTGAGGCCAACAAGAGAGTCTTAACTTTAGACTTAAAGTTAAGTCTAGGGTAAAGTTAAGTTAGGGTAAGAAACTGGCTGGATGGCTGAGCCCAGAGAGTGGTGGTGAACAGAGCTAAATCCAGTTGGCGGCTGGTCACGAGTGGGGTTCCCCAGGGCTCAGCTTTGGGGCCAGTCTTGTTTAATATCTTTATTGATGATCTGGATGAGGGGATTGAGTGCACCCTCAGGAATTTTGCAGTTGGGCAGGAGTTTTGATCTGCTTGAGGGTAGGAAGGCTCTGCAGAGGGACCTGGACAGGCTGGATAGATGGGCCGAGGCCAAATGGATGAAATTCAACAAGGCTAAGTGCCAGGTCCTGCACTTGGGTCACAACAACCCCATGCAATGCTACAGGCTTGGGGAAGAGTGGCTGCAAAGCTGCCCAGTGGAGAAGGACCTAGGGGTGCTGGCTGACAGCTGGCTGAACATGAGCCAGCAGTGTGCCTAGGTAGCCAAGAAGGCCAATAGCATCCTGGCTTGTATCAGGAATAGTGTGGCCAGCAGGAGTAGGGAAGTGATTGTGCTCCTGTACTCGGCACTGGTGAGGCTGCACCTCGAGTACTGTGTTCAGTTTTGGGCCCCTCGCTACAAGAAGGACACTGACTGTGTCCTGGCTGTGCCCCCTCCCCTCCCAGCTTCTTGTGCACCCAGCAGAGCATGGGAGGCTAGACATGTCCTTGACTAGTATAAGCGCTACCCAGCAACAGCCCAAACATCTGTGTGTTATCTCAACAGGTTTTTTGTTCCATGCTAATTTCAAAGCACAGCACTATACCAGCTAGAGTGAAGAAAATTAACTCTATCCCAGCTAAAACCATGACAGTACGGGACTGTATGTGTCAGTGCGGAGTGCAAATTGGGTCAAATTTATCCTGAGGGCCACTGCGGCACAAGCCACCTTAGAACTGACATGGAAAACACAAACTCCGGTATGGGTGGAACAGTGGCCCCTGCCTGTTGTCAATTTGTGCCATTTATACAAATTAGTTGATGAACAATTACGTGCAGGACACATAGTACCTACCACTAGTCCATGGAATTCACCTGTGTTTGTAATTCAGAAATGGTAAATGGCATCTCTTACATGACCTAAGGAAAATTAATGCTGCAATGGAGGATATGGGTGCGCTACAACCAGGCATGCCGTCACCTGCCATGATCCCCCGCAATTGGCATCTTACTATTATTGATTTAAAATACTGTTTCTTTACAATTCCTTTGCATCCTAACGATGCCCCTAAAGTTGCGTTTTCAGTCCCTTCCATTAATATTAGTGAGCCCCACAAATGCTATGATTGGGTAGTGTTGCCACAAGGCATGAAAAATAGCCCTACGATATGTCAGTGTTTTGTAGCAAAAGCCCTATCCCCAGTACGTGAACAATTTGCTGAAGCACTTATCTATCACTCTATGGATGATATCCTTATAGCTGCAGAATCTGATTAATATATGCAAATGACCTTAGCATTTGCATCCCACCAAATAAAGCAGGCCGGTCTGCAAATTGCACCAGAGAAGATTCAACAGGCAAGCCCATGGCAGTGTTTAGGGTGGAGAATAACAGAACAAAAAATCAGGCCACAACACGTAAGAATCCAAACTAATGTCAAGACACTTCATGATTTACAAAAACTCTTAGGTACTATTAATTGGGTTCGACCTCTGTTAGGTACTATGAATCATGAATTAAGCCCTTTATTTTCTCTATTGAAAGGCAACCCTGAGCTTTTATCACCTCGTGTTTTAACCCCTGAAGCAACGGTGGCACTTACAAAGGTTTCTGTCGCTATCGCTTTGTGTCAAGCAGATCGCGTCTGTCCTGAACTACCCTTTCAACTAGTCACCTTGAATCCATCTACCCAGCCATATGCGCTGCTTTATCAGTGGGATGCAACACGCAATGACCCCTTAGTGATAATCGAATGGATATTTCTTGCTAATCAGTTATATAAGACCGTCATGACACGTCCTGAAAGCTTTGCCCTGCTAATTATGTGTGCTGGTTTTGGCTGAGAAGGGGTTAATTCTCCTCACTGTGCGGGGGTTGGCTACCTTTCCAGCTTCCCGCACTTTGCCATGTAGGTGGGAGGCTGGGAGGGGAAGGGCCATGGCGGGGGCAGCTGACCCCGACTGGCCAATGGCATGTTCTTTCCATACCATGTGACTCCATGACCAGTATATTAAGGGGGGGCAGTTTGTGGCTTGGGGGAGGCACGGAGTCGGGTCGGTGGGTGGTCAGCGTCTGCGTCGCGTGTGGTTTGTTTTGGCGGTTCATTCCCCTCCCCCCTCCCTTCTTCCCCCCTCCCTTCTTCCCCCCCCACCCCGGGTTTTGTGCTTCTCGTTGTTCTCCTTTCCATTGCATTTCTGTCGTTGTTTCTTTTAATTTTAATTATTGAACTGCTCTTATCCCAACCCACGAGCGTTACCCTTCTGATTCTCTCCCCCATCTACTGGTGGGGGAGTGAGCGAGCGACTGTGTGGGGCTGAGCTGCCGGCTAAACCACGACATTATGAAAGGACGACAACGACTCAGAGTATTAGCAGGACAAGATATTGCCAGAATCATTGTACCAGTGTCGTCACATATGTTACAGTATTTGATGCAAACTTCTCTAGGCTTTCAAACAGCTTTAGTAGACTTTCCTGGTCAGCTATATCATAACCTGAGCCACAAGTTGATCCAACACAACTTCATATTATATGAAACCCCAAATAGATGCCATATACCTCTATCAGCCCTCACCGTATTTACTAATGGATCAGTTCGAACCGGCTGGGCAGTTATTGTGTGGAAATATCCATGTACTCAAACTTGGTTGTCAGAGAGCAGCCATGCTGATGGTTCTCCACAAATTGTGGAACTCGCTGCAGTAGTCTGAGCTTTTCAACTTTGGCAAGAACCCCTCAATATTGTAACAGACTCAGCTTATGTAGCCGGGCTAGTATCTTGGTTAGAAAATGCATGTTTGCGGGATGTTTCTCATCCGCTATTATTCCACTATCTATTCCAGCTGTCCCATCTTTTGAATGACAGAAAAGAACCTTATTTTATTACACATATTAGAGCACATACAAGTCTCCCCGGCCCTTTGGTTGAAGGCAACCGGTGAGCAGATGCTCTGACCATGCCTGTTCAAGTACCTCCCAATATGATGGAATAAGCCTGGATTTCCCATGCATTTTTTCACCAAAATGCGAAAGCATTACAAAAAATGTTTTCTTTGACATCTGTACAAGCCCGTGACATTATTAGTGCTTGTCCAGACTGCCAACGCTTCTTTAGCACAACATCACGTGCAGGCGTTAATCCTAGGGGATCGACTGCCTTAGAATTATGGAAAACAGATGTTACCCATTTTCCAACATTTGGTCACTTGAAATATATTCACGTTTCTGTTGATACCTTCTCGGGAGCAATTTTTGCTTCTTGTCATGACGGAGAAAGAGCCCGAGACGTAATCAAACACTTCACCTGTGCCTTTGCATCCTTAGATATCCCGTGTATAATAAAGAACAATATTGGCCCAGCCTATATCTCACATCATCTACTAACCTTTTTTCAAGATTGGGGGGTGAAACACATGACAGGTATTCCTCACTCCCTGTCGTGGTTTAGCCCCAGTCAGCAACCGAGCACCACGCAGCCGCTTGCTCACTCCCCCCTGGTGGGATGGGGGAGAGAATCGGAAGAGTAAAAGTGAGGCAACTCATGAGTTGAGATAAAGACAATTTAATAGGTAAAGCAAAAGCTGTGCGCAGAAGCAAAGCAAACCAAGGAATTCATTCACTACTTCCCATGGGCAGGCAGGTGTTCAACCATCTCCAGGAAAGCAGGGCTCTATCACGCGTAACGGTTACTTGGGAAGACAAATGCCATCACTCCAAACGTCCCCCCCTTCCTCCTTCTTCCCCCACCTTTATATACTGAGCATGACGTCATATGGTATGGAATATCCCGTTGGTCAGTTTGGGTCAGCTGTCCTGGCTGTGTCCCCCCCCAGCTTCTTGTGCACCCGGCAGAGCATGGGGAGCTGAAAAAGTCCTTGACCAGTGTAAGTGCTACTTAGCAACAACTAAAACATCTCCATATTATCACCACTGTTTCCAGCAAAACTCTGAAACATAGCCCCATACTAGCTACTATGAAGAAATTTAACTCTACCCCAGCTGAAACCAGGACACTCCCCCACAGGGCAAGCCATTGCTGAATGAGCACATAACACCTTAAAACGCATGTTGTTACAACAAAGTGGGGGAGCTGGAACCTCAACTCCACAAGAGCGTTTTTCAAAAGCACTGTATGTCCTTTGCTTTTTGAATTTTTCCGATACAGCTCCCCCCATTAGCTGACACTATCTCTCTCTGCAAACAGACCAGCAGAGCACTGAAGGAAAGGTGCAGGTCCTCGTATGACATTTAGAATCTGGGATAATGGAGGGTCCCTTCCCCCTAATAACATGGGGAAGAGGTTATGCTTGTGTCTCCACAGGGTCAGGACCTCGCTGGATCCCAGCCCGTTGTGTTCGGCTGTATCGGTATCAACCCTCAACAGAAAATTCCGCATTGGAAGAACCAAACCCTACTGAAGGAAAATGAAGATGCTCTGTTTGTTGATTGTATTTATAATCTGTTCATGTAACGGGGTATGTTCTTGGCCAGGGTTACCCAAGCTGCCATCGTCTAACAATGTTTGCATAACACTGGCGAAAGCCATAAACCAAGACTCTTTCAGTCTGAATCTATTCACAAAAGTATTCAGCAGCTAGAGAAAAAAAAAACCTGCAGAAACTGCAAACAGATAATGATTGGGGTTGGCTTGATCAGCTCGTTAGTAGTCTAGGCCTGGACAGATGGGTAAAAATTCTTGTGAAGTATGTAATCTTTTGGATTGGAATGTTTTTGTGTATTGTTATCTGTATCCCATGCTTATTACAATGCTTACAATGTTTAATAGATAAGTCTCAAAACCATATTAATAGTTGAAAAAGAAGCTAGTGTGATAGAACACATTCAGAGGCGGAGAAAAGGGAAAAATACTAGCTCAGGAGGCAGGCTATATTAAAGCTGCTCTTTTGTGAGTAAACGACTTCGGCTTTGCTTGTGCAGGAATACGGAGTCCGTGTCATGAATCACCACATTTACTGTTTGGGAAAGCTGCCATGAGAACAGCTCTGAAGAGTCCTGCTCACAAGAGTGGTGCCCACAGGTGTGATGCAGGAGCCCGGCCCCAGCCCCAGCTGCAGCCCGGCAGCTTGCCCAGGCTCACCATTGGCAGGATGACAGCTGTCTCCTGCCTCTGCCGGGCACAGGCATCATCCCACGAGTAACAAACAAGGTGCTGCTTCTGAGGAACAGGCCAGGATCAACCACTGGGTTTATAATTTAGTAACTAATGTAATTGCCCAAGTACTATCAGACATGAATGATTTTTAGTGTCATGGTTTTAGCTGGGATAGAGTTAATTTTCTTCACTCTAGCTGGTATAGTGCTGTGCTTTGAAATTAGCATGGAAAAAAGCAAACAACCTGTTGAGATAACACACAGATGTTTAGGCTGTTGCTGGGTAGCGCTTATACTAGTCAAGGACATGTCTAGCCTCCCATGCTCTGCTGGATGCACAAGAAGCTGGGAGGGGAGGGGGCACAGCTAAGAGAGCGGATTCAAACTGACCAAAGGGATCTTCCATATCATGTAACGTCATGCCCAGTATGCTACCTGGGAGGGGCTGGCCGGGGGAGGGAGGGGGCAATCGCGGCTCAGGGACGGGCAGCGTCGGTCAGCGGGTGGTGAGCGGTTGTATCGTTGGTGTTTCCGTGTTTTTTTTTTTTTTCCTGTTTTCCCTTTCCCTTCCTTTTCCCTTTTATTATATTAACATTATTGTCATTATTTTCATAATCATTTATCATTATCATTTTATTGTAATCATTAAACTGTGCTTATCTCAACCCACAAGTTCTTTTACTCGTCTGATTCTCTTCCCCATCCCACAGGGGTGGGGGGGTTGAGCGAGCGGCTGCGTGGTGTTCAGTTGCCAGCTGAGGCTGAACCATGACAGTCTATTTTTGGCGCCCAACGTGGGGCACGAAGGGTTTGAGATAATAACAGTTGCTGGTCACAGCATTGATTCATCTGCTCTCAGTATTAGTTTGTCCAGTCTTTACCATGCTGATTGTAAAGTACATGTTAAAACTCGCTGTTGGTTTTGTCAGTTTGCTGTGCTCTGCAGTGATTAGAGATATTTTGCCTAAAAGAGACTTGTTATTAAAACACTGGCCTTGACTGTTATCGGTTATTAGGTTTTGCATGGAAGCCATTACTGTACTACAGCTACCACCTCATGGAGGCAATTAGCAATTATACCTCCTCTTCTGAGAAGTTTTTTATGGAGGAAATACAGAATGGCACCATAGCTACCATCTTATGTAATGTCTCCTCCTTCATTACAACAACTTTTCAGTATCTTGAACATCCTTGTGTAGTTAAGATACATCTGTTGATATTGCTTTGGCAGGTGGTATCAGATCTGTCTAAGGTTAGTAAGCAAGTTAAGAATATAATCCAGAGATCTGTCCCAAGGCTCGATAGCTATGCGTGGCAGGGTATGTGGGAAAGTATGGGCAAATGCCTAAGATGGTGGGCACCCCCAGTGTTGTGGGACTTCACCCCTGAACAAGTGCAGAATCCTGAAAAATTAGTAGAACATTTGGAGGAAGTATGTTGTCACCCTGGCAATTCCAGAGAGATACAAATCACTGCCATGTGCTGGGGTCTGGCTTATGCCTATCGAGCCCTATTTAACACTATTCAGTACCCCCAAGGGAAAGAGAAGGGAGCTACTCCAACCCCAGCAACAAGCACTGTGGCCACCCAACCCTCTACGACAGATACGGCAGCTACTCCAACCCCAGAGACAAGCACTGCGGCCACCCAACCCGCCACGACAGATACTACAGCTGCTCCAACCCCAGTAACGAGCACTGCGGCCACTCAAACCCCCACGACAGGCACTGCAGCTACTCAAACCCCAGTGCCAAGCATTGCAGCTAAACCAGAGGACCAACCTGTGCCAGTATCAGTCGCCCCTATACGCAAGAAGAAATCATGGAAGAGAAGGTCAACTCGTTTAGAAAGAGATTACGAGGAACCAGGGCCATCACGAGAAGAGGAGGAGGAAGAGAAAGAATGTGTACAAGAAACCGAAACTACCCGATCTCTATCCTTGAGTGAGTTGCGGGATATACGGAAAGATTTCGGGCATCATTCAGGTGAGCACGTTATCACCTGGCTGCTCCGATGCTGGGATAATGGGGCCAGTAGTTTGGAATTAGAGGGGAAGGAAGCCAAACAACTGGGATCCCTCTCTAGGGAAGGGGGCATTGATAAAGCAATTGGAAAAGGAACACAAGCCCTCAGCCTCTGGAGGCGGCTCCTGTCTGCGGTGAGAGAGAGGTATCCCTTCAAAGAAGATATTGTATTTTGCCTAGGAAAATGGATGACCATGGAGAAAGGCATTCAGCCTCTAAGGGAATTAGCCGTGCTTGAGGTGGTTTATGGTGACCTGGACGATCAACAGTCCTCCAAAGATCCAGATGAAGCGGAAGTTTGTACGGAGCGCACCATCCTTGTATGCAAACTCATTGGCAGTGATGTCCTGGAAAGATGACGAGACACCAACGGTGGCTGAGTTGATTGATAAACTCTGGGAATATGAAGCGAATCTCTCTTCCTCGCTCGTCTCTGCTGTTGAGAAACTGTCCCGAGAGGTCCAGCAACTCAAAGAAGATATGTCCTACTCCCCACCAGTACGGACCAGTGTCTCAGCCATTAGGAGTAAGCATCCCTTGGCTCAAGAGAAGGGATACACATGACGGGGCACCCTATGGTTTTACCTGCACGATCACGGAGAGGACAGGAAGAAGTGGGATGGAAAACCTACCTCAGCCTTAGAGGCACGGGTACGTGAGCTGCAAGGGAGAACAATTACTCAGGGGAGTTTCTCCAGGAGAGCTGCTGCTCCAGTTTCCCGTAAGCAATTCTCCAGACAGAGGAGCAGAAGTGCTGATGTCCTGACTGATCTTAACAGAGACACCCGTGATTCATATTTACTGGAAGTGAGTGATGAATACTATGATCAGGACTAGGGGGGCCCTGCCTCCAGCCAGGTGGAGGAAAGGGATAACCGGGCTTACTGGACTGTGTGGATCCGATGGCCTGGCACATCTGACCCACAGGAATATAGAGCTTTAGTGGACACCGGCGCACAGTGTACCTTAATGCCATCAAACTATATAGGGGCAGAACCCATCAGCATTGCTGGAGTGACAGGGGGATCCCAAGAGCTAACTGTATTGGAGGCCGAAGTGAGCCTAACCGGGAATGAGTGGCAAAAGCACCCTATTGTGACTGGCCCAGAGGCTCCGTGCATCCTTGGCATAGGCTACCTCAGGAGAGGGTATTTCAAGGACCCAAAAGGTTACAAGTGGGCTGTTGGTGTAGCCGCCTTGGAGACGGCGGAAATTAAACAGCTGTCTACCTTGCCCGGTCTCTCGAAGGACCCTTCTGTGGTGGGGTTGCTGAAGGTCAAAGAACAACAGGTGCTGATCGCCACCACAACAGTGCACCGGCGGCAATATCGCACCAACAGAGACTCTCTGATCCCCATCCATGAGCTCATTCACCAACCGAGGAGCCAAGGAGTCATCAGTAAGACCCACTCACCCTTTAACAGTCCCATAGGGCCAGTGCGGAAGTCTAATGGAGAGTGGAGACTAACAGTAGACTACCGTGGCCTGAACGAAGTCACTCCACCGTTGAGTGCTGCTGTGCCAGACATGCTAGAACTTCAATACGAACTGGAGTCCAAGGCAGCCACGTGGTATGCCACAATTGATATCGCTAATGCATTCTTCTCAATCCCTCTGGCAGCAGAGTGCAGGCCACAGTTTGCTTTTACTTGGAGGGGCGTCCAGTACACCTGGAATCGACTGCCCCAGGGGTGGAAACACAGTCCTACCATTTGCCATGGACTGATTCAGGATGTACTGGAACAGGGAGAAGCTCCAGAACACTTTCAATACATTGATGACATCATTGTGTGGGGCAACACAGCAGAAGAAGTTTTTGAGAAAGGGAAGAAAATAGTCCAAATCCTTCTGAAGGCTGGTTTTGCCATAAAACAAAGTAAGGTCAAGGGACCCACACAAGAGAACCAGTTCTTAGGAATCAAATGGCAAGATGGACGTCGTCAGATTCCAATGGATGTGATCAACAAGATAGCAGCCATGTCTCCACCAACTAGCAAAAAGGAAACACAAGCTTTCTTGGGCGTTGTGGGTTTTTGGAGAATGCATATTCCACACTACAGTCTGATCGTAAGCCCTCTCTATCAAGTGACCCGGAAAAAGAATGATTTCAAATGGGGCCCTGAGCAACGACAAGCCTTTGAACAGATTAAACGAGAAATAGTTCATGCAGTAGCTCTTGGGCCAGTCCGGGCAGGACAAGATTTAAAAAATGTGCTCTACACTGCAGCTGGGGAGAATGGCCCTACCTGGAGCCTCTGGCAGAAAGCACATGGGGAGACCTGGGGTCGACCCCTAGGGTTTTGGAGTTGGGGATACAGAGGGTCCGAAGCCCGCTATACTCCAACTGAAAAAGAGATATTGGCAGCATATGAAGGGGTCCGAGCTGCTTCAGAAGTGGTTGGTACTGAAGCACAGTTGCTCCTGGCACCCCGAGTGCCAGTGCTGGGCTGGATGTTCAGAGGAAACGTCCCCTCTACACACCATGCAACTGATGCTACGTGGAGTACATGGGTTGCACTGATCACCCAGCGGGATTGAGTAGGAAACCCCAGTCGCCCAGGAATCTTGGAAGTGATTATGGACTGGCCAGAAGGCAAAGACTTTGGAATATCACCAGAGGAGGAGGTGACACGTGCTGAAGAAGCCCTACTGTAAAACAAACTGCCAGAAAAGGCGAAGCAGTATGCCCTGTTCACTGATGGGTCCTGTCGCCTTGTGGGAAAGCACCGGAGATGGACGGCTGCTGTATGGAGTCCTACACGACAAGTAGCAGAAACTGCTGAAGGAGAAGGTGAATCGAGCCAGTTTGCAGAGGTAAAGGCCATCCAGCTGGCCTTAGACATTGCTGAACGGGAAAAGTGGCCAGTGCTCTATCTCTATACTGACTCCTGTGTGGGAAACTATAGGTTTGAATCAGCATGTGGGTCTCATGATAAGTTGTTTGAGATAGAAAGCGGGCTGGAGAGTTATAGGTATGCGATGGAATTAGCTTGACTACAGACCCGGCATCAGACCCGCTGATGGAAAATTACAGAGATCAGACCCACTGATGGAAAACTACAGAGAATCTGCAAGTCACCAGGAGGAGGGAGAAAGGCGAGAGATATCTCGGCCTTGAGAGCAAAGAAGAAAGGCAGGGATATCTCTCGGCCTTGAGAGTGTGGGAAACTATAGGTTTGAATCAGCATGTGGGTCTCATGATAAGTTGTTTGAGATAGAAAGCAGGCTGGAGAGTTATAGGTATGCGATGGAATTAGCTTGACTACAGACCCGGCGTCAGACCCGCTGATGGAAAATTACAGAGATCAGACCCACTGATGGAAAACTACAGGGAATCTGCAAGTCACCAGGAGGAGGGAGAAAGGCGAGAGATATCCCAGCCTTGAGAGCAAAGAAGAAAGGCAGGGATATCTCTCAGCCTTGAGAGCAAACGATAAACAAGAACAAGGAATTAGGCACGAAGTACAGAAATAGACTGTTTGTTAAGAAGGTGTCGCAACCTGTATTAGGTAATTGTTGAAGCTTGTTTACAAGAGCATATAAAAGCACTGTGACTTAAAAATAAAGCTGAAGCTTGCTCTATCACTCACATTGAGTTGGCCGCTTGCTTTCCTCGCTCGCCGCAACTGGCGCCCGAACAGGGACCTGAAAAGGATTATTTCGGATACGGCAGCGAGAGACGGAGACGCACTGGCAGACGGCGGCCAGGGGGCAAAAAGGAGTCGATTTATGCATCATTTCTGATACGTCCCGACCCTCCGGCCTGGATCCAACCTCGGGATTCAAGAGGGGATCCCCTTTCCGCAGTTGAAGCTAACCCGGGAGCGAGAGCCGTACAAAGACGCTGATTTTCCTCACATCGGGCGATGGAGGTCGAGGTAGCTTTCGAATTATTAAAGCGCTTTTTAGAAAAGCGGGGAGTAAGTCAGTTAAAAGACTTGTCAGGATTAGTTGCAGTGGGTAAAGCGAAAGGGTTTTTTAAAGAACCGGAGTCGATTTTTGAAGTAGAGGAGGGGAGAGCCTACGGTGATTGTTTGTGGGATTTGGTGATAGATGACGATAAGACAGCGAAAAAGTTAATGAAACCTTGGCGGGAAGTGATTAACTGTATGAAAAAATATAAAACTGAAAAAAGATTAGCAACAGCCGCCTCTGATCGGCTAGACAACTGTGACCCCAATGCTGGAAAGACTGGAATTGGCTTAGACAATCTCTCACCTCCCTTCTCGGGGATCCCAGTTGTCGTACCTTGAAAACCCCTTATTCCCCCCCCTCCCGCCCCTGATAAATCTACATCTGTAGAAACTAGCGGAGGAGGAATAAGCTTGGGAAAGGGAGGTGAAGATATTGAAAATTTATGTGATGTAGTCTCTCCGGTGGAGGAAAATAAGCCGAGCACGTCTAGTCACCGTTCTGTGCCTGCTGTGCGTAGCCAGGTTGACTGGCGAAAAATCGGGTTAGAGGCATTATAGAACGGGGACCTAGAGACCGCCGACTTGTTAGCTCAGGCTTTCCCTGTCATCTATCAACCGGACCCTGCTAACAATCAAAATTTATTAGCACACCATAATCCTCTTGATTGGAAAATTTTTATGAAGGGCCCATTGCTGCGTCAATGTGTTATGGAAAACTCCAACCATGCTACTAAAAGCATTTTAATTACACTTCCCCTAGACGCAGGCATTGAGGTGATGCTTGAATGCATGAGTCGGGTACCTCCCGGCCCCCAAGCTATGTTAGTTGAAGCATTGAGGGAAGTTAGGCAGGGAATGGTACACGTTCAGCAACAAGTTTGTGCCGCTCTTGCCCCATTGGGTCCAGCCAAAAACTCTCAACAGTAACCAAAGAGGGTCACTGCCACATGGACTTTCCCAATCCCACTGACATAGCTCACAGAAGAGCCAGTATGGGTCGGGCAGTGGCCGCTCAAACGGGAAAGTCTACAACAAGCCCACATATTAATAAAAGAACAATTAGATCAAGGACATCTCCTACCTTCAACAAGCCCCTGGAACACCCCTATTTTTGTTATCAAGACAAAGTCAGGGAAATACAGGCTGTTACATGATCTACGGGCAGTGAATCAGCAAATGCAAGCGATGGGGGCTTTACAGCCTGGCCTTCCAAATCCAGCCATGCTACCAACTGGCTGGCATTTACTAATTATCGACTTAAAGGACTGCTTTTTTACTACAAAGCTGCATCCTCAGGATACCCAGCGGTTTGCATTTACATTACCGGCAATCAACAGAGAGGGTCCTGACTTACGCTTCGAATGGACAGTATTGCCACAAGGCATGCAGAATAGCCCTACTCTGTGTCAACTCTTCGTAGATGCTGCATTGAAAGAAGTGAGGCAGCAATGGCCGGACACTATAATTTACCCTTACATGGATGACATCTTGTTTGCGCAAGTACAACCTTTCTCAGCACAGCAAGAATTATATTTACAGCAACAGCTCCAGCTACACGACCTAGTAATAGCAGCAGAGAAGGTTCAACGTTCACCGGTATGGAAATACCTTGGGTGGCGCATCAGTGACTCTCAGTTCTTCGCCCAATGTTAAAGGGCACTGACCCTGCCGCGCCGGTCCGACCGACTGCTGAACAACACACTATGATACAACGTCTTAGCTCCGAGATCGTCCAGAGAGCAGTAGACCGCCTGGACCCCGATCTCCCCATCGATCTCACCATACTCCATGGTTCTACTCACATTTTGGGTGCACTTACTCAGTGCAAAAAGAAAAAGGGGGAGAAGATAAGGGTGTTGGAATGGCAAAAGTTTTGTTTGTGCAAAAGTTTTGTTTGTATTAAATCACTTATGCATATTTGCAGAACACGATAACCCTCCTGCGTGGGTGCATGGAAATGACGATAGGAAAGAGTCAAGACAGGCAGTAATGGTGAAGTATCGAGACCCTTCCACTGGTCTATGGCAAGGGCCCGTAGAAGTCAAGTATTTTGGTCGAGGTTACATGTGTGTGCTTACCCCCACAGGTCCGAGGTGGATACCCAGTAGGTGGGTAAAGGCTATGCCTAGTGAACAGAAGAACGAAATCTGTGAAGTAGACGGTGAAGACGTATGACTACACCGGTAGAGGTAGACAGGATACGGATAGTGTCCCCAATGCGATAAGTGCCGACCCTGGTCACTAAGAGAGTGTCATAACTGTCAATAGCGCAGGTGGGTAAAAACCCATCGAGCTAGGAGGTGGTGTGACAGTTGCTATCACCACTTACAGACACATAAGGTTTTAATCATCACAGGCCACGAGGTAGAGGGTTCTAGATGATACACCTGAAATATGGGAAGTAACACCAAGGCACTGGGAAAAGACAAAGAAAAAATGTACTCGAGAGTACTCCCATTAGTCATCGTAAGTATCGTGATAAGAATCACCGAGGGCATATACATACCGCCCCAGCCCAAACAGAATGTATGGGTTACCCTGGCAAATCTAACAGGCCAAGATTCCATCTGCCTATCATTGTCATCACCAGGAAATCCCTTCTCCACCTGTTTGGTTGGAGTGCCAGTTGATAATTGGACGCTAGTGATACCACAAAATACACCACACTTAGGAAGCCTTTGTGATACTCCCCAGAATTGTGTGAATAATTGGGACAGATGGGCAGTCCATCGCCCTCAAACTAATCTTGAGCCACAAGAGCTTGAGCTATTGGGTTCTTTGTCAATGGATGCTTGTTTATATTTTAATTACACGGGAAAGAACCAGTCTCTTTCTTGGTCTGTGAATGCTACCCTAAGTATATATAAAAATGCTACTGCTTGGTGTAACTATACCTCTGTAAATATATCACGCTCTAACAATATGCCTATTGCGCTACCTGCAGGTTTGTTTTTAATTTGTGGAGATCGGGCTTGGCCTGGCATCCCGTCACATATAAAGGGAGGGCCTTGCTCTATAGGTCGCCTAACGTTTCTTACCCCTAACACTTCAATGATTTATCAACATCATAGAAAGATGAGAAGCAAAAGGAGCACTCATAAGTTTGAGGATAACTGTGACTCTACAGCTGAATTTTGGAATCCTACAAAGATCATAGCTGTTTCCTTCTTGGCTCCTGGAGTTGGTGTTGCTCAAAGCCTCACGACATTAAACAAGCTAGGGTGTTGGCTAGTTAAACAAACAAATGCCACATCAAAGGCATTATCTGACTTATTACTAGATGTAGACTCTGTAAGACACGCTACGCTGCAAAACCGCGCAGCCATAGATTTTTTGCTTTTAGCCCAAGGACATGGGTGTGCTGAATTTGAAGGGATGTGTTGCATGAATCTATCAGATCACTCAGAATCAATACATGCAAGTATTGAGAGCTTAAGAAGGAGGGTCTCAGAACTTAGGGAGGATGATCCATGGCATTGGTTTAACAGCTTGTTTAATGGATGGGGCATTGGCAATTGGATCAAGAGTATTTTGCAGATGGGATTAATAATATTTATACTGTTTATTATTATATTAATGTGTGTCCCTTGTATATCGCAATGTATGCAACGCATGATGGAAAGAAGTATGAGTGCCGTGTTCCTTTCTCAAGGAACAAAAGAAAAAGGGGGATATGTGGGAAACTATAGGTTTGAATCAGCATGTGGGTCTCATGATAAGTTGTTTGAGATAGAAAGCAGGCTGGAGAGTTATAGGTATGCGATGGAATTAGCTTGACTACAGACCCGGCGTCAGACCCGCTGATGGAAAATTACAGAGAATCTGCAAGTCACCAGGAGGAGGGAGAAAGGCGAGAGATATCTCGGCCTTGAGAGCAAAGAAGAAAGGCAGGGATATCTCTCGGCCTTGAGAGCAAACGATAAACAAGAACAAGGAATTAGGCACGAAGTACAGAAATAGACTGTTTGTTAAGAAGGTGTCGCAACCTGTATTAGGTAATTGTTGAAGCTTGTTTACAAGAGCATATAAAAGCGCTGTGACTTAAAAATAAAGCTGAAGCTTGCTCTATCACTCACATTGAGTTGGCCGCTTGCTTTCCTCGCTCGCCGCACTCCTGGATGGTGGCAAATGCCCTGTGGGGCTGGCTACAGCAGTGGAAGCAGAGCAACTGGCAGCGCAGAGGCAAACCCATCTGGGCTGCCACATTGTGGCAAGATATTGCTGCCCGGGTGGAAAACCTGGTTGTAAAGGTACGTCATGTGGATGCTCACGTCCCCAAGAGTCGGGCCACTGAAGAACTTCGGAACAACCAGCAGGTAGATCAGGCTGCCAAGATTGAAGTGGCTGAGGTGGATCTGGACTGGCAACATAAGGGTGAACTATTTCTAGCTTGATGGGCCCATGACACCTCAGGCCATCAAGGGAGAGATGCAACATACAGGTGGGCTCGTGATCGAGGGGTGGACTTGACCATGGACGTTATTGCGCAGGTTATCCACGAATGTGAAACATGTGCTGCAATCAAGCAAGCGAAGTGGGTAAAGCCTCTGTGGTATGGGGGATGATGGCTGAAATATAAATATGGGGAGGCTTGGCAAATTGACTATATCACACTCCCACAGACCCGCCAAGGCAAGCGCCATGTGCTTACAATGGTAGAAACAACAACTGGCTGGCTGGAGACATATCCTGTTCCCCACGCCGCTGCCCGGAACACTCTCCTGTGTCTCAAAAAACAAGTCCTGTGGTGACATGGCACCCCAGAGAGAATTGAGTCAGACAACGGGACTCATTTCTGAAATAACCTCATAGACAGCTGGGCCAAAGAGCACGGCATTGAGTGGGTGTATCACATCCCCTATCACGCACCAGCCTCTGGGAAAATCGAAAGATACAATGGACTATTAAAGATGACACTGAGAGCAATGGGGGGGTGGAACATTTAAACACTGGGATACACATTTAGCAAAAGCCACGTGGTTAGTCAACACGAGGGGCTCTGCCAGGCGAGCTGGCCCTGCCCAATCAGAATCCTACATACTGTGGAAGGGGATGGAGTCCCTGTAGTGCACATAAAAAATATGCTGGGCAAGACAGTCTGGGTTATTCCTGCTTCCAGCAGAAGCAAACCCAGTCGTGGGACTGTGTTTGCTCAAGGACCTGGGTGCACTTGGTGGGTGATGCAGGAGGGTGGAGGAGTCCTGTGTGTACCTCAGGGGGATTTAATTTTGGGTGAAAACAGCCAATGAACTGAATAATATGCTGTTAATTGCTATATGATGTTGTATGTCATCACTACTATGGTTGCTATATGCCATATCAGTGGAATGTTATCATGGTGGGAATCTCCCAATTAATAATAATAGCAAATGAACTTTCAATGGAACCGAGCAAAGTGCAGCAGTGAGAGAACAAGAACTACCAGTGCAGCGGTGATGGAACAAGGACTGACATGCAACAATCTGACCCCACACACACCGCCTCTCTGAAGGACCCTTACAAGAGATGAAATCCAAAGTCATGGACTAAATGAACTCAATGGACATTTCACAGGCATTTTACAGGGGTGGTCCATAGACTAGGGGAATGATAAATGAAAAATCTGTATACATATATATATATATAGTTAAAGGATGAGAAGATGGATAGGGATTATTGAATTTGTACTGAATAGTATGGGACCTGAGCATGATGTCAATGATATGGAATAAGGGGTGGATACTGTCATGGTTTTAGCTGGGATAGAGTTAATTTTCTTCACTCTAGCTGGTATAGTGCTGTGCTTTGAAATTAGCATGGAAAAAAAAAACCAACCTGTTGAGATAACACACAGATGTTTAGGCTGTTGCTGGGTAGCACTTATACTAGTCAAGGACATGTCTAGCCTCCCATGCTCTGCTGGGTGCACAAGAAGCTGGGAGGGGAGGGGGCACAGCTAAGAGAGCGGATTCAAACTGACCAAAGGGATTTTCCATATCATGTAACGTCATGCCCAGTATGCTACCTGGGAGGGGCTGGCCGGGGGAGGGAGGGGGCAATTGCGGCTCAGGGACGGGCAGCGTCGGTCGGCAGGTGGTGAGCAGTTGTATCGTTTATGTTTCCGTGTTTTTTTTTTTTTTTCTTTTTTCCCTTTCCCTTCCTTTTCCCTTTTATTATATTAACATTATTGTCATTATTATCATAATCATTTATCATTATCATTTTATTGTAATCATTAAACTGTGCTTATCTCAACCCACAAGTTCTTTTACTCGTCCGATTCTCTTCCCCATCCCACAGGGGTGGGGGGGGTGAGCGAGCGGCTGCGTGGTGTTTAGTTGCCAGCTGAGGCTGAACCACGACATTAGTCATTACCCAAATTTGGTGGTTTGAGTTGAAAAAGTCCTGGGTCCCATCACAGCAAAGAGCAGTGACTTACATCAGCTCTCCACAAGCAGGGACAACTGGTGGGAGTTTACCACAGGATGACATTTTCAAAGGTGTCTACGCTATTTCAAGAGACTAATTTAAGAAAAACCTGGCCCCAGTTGGTCTGTATTTCCAGAGATCATCATTCAAGCTCCGTTTAGGAGGTTTCAAATTCTGTTTCTACAGGATTTAAGCAGTATCATCCAGCAATGCCTCTGAATGCAAATAGCCCTTTAAAAGATTTGAAGATTTACTTGTTTATAGAAAAACAATTCTTCTGTTGAAAAATTCTGCATACATTGTTTGGTGATTCATTTTGCAATTTGTGAGGATAACGGATACAAAAGAACTTCCAGCTGATCGCATGCCTGGAGCTTCTCCTCCACAACCCACAGTGGGTGGCAGCAGAGCCCCGGCAGATGGGGCAGAAGCAGCCTGAGTCTGAGAGATGTTTATCTAGACAAGCAGATGTTGCAAAGGATGACTACTCATGGGGTTTTTGTCCAGTTAAGAAAAAAAAAAGTCTTTCTTGTAAGTAAAACAAAAGAGACAGAACATATTGACAAATACATTCCTGTTCAGCATCCTGTCCAAAAACGTTCATGCACTTGTAGCAATATGCATAACAGAGTAATTTGTTTCATGTTGAGCACAACTAGAGCCTGTAGAGGCTTGAAAGACATTGTACCTGCTATGTAACGGCAGGTATCTGCTTTTAAACTACTTGCTATTTGATGCAGCCTGCAAAGTATTCAGTCCTGAGAAGAAATGTTATAGATGTCAATGATAAAAGTTGTCTCAGTGGGGACAACTGATCAGCAGTAGCTAGAGACCAGGTGGCTGCTATCAGATGTCAGGAAATTATTCCCAGGTCTTTTCAGCATGGTACTGAGATTTTCATGGGAGTTCTTCCCAAAACATTTCTAACACAGAGCACCTGTTAGAGGGAAACCTTCATTAAAATTAGTATCCATCAAAACCAGAGTCTTTAAAATTCCACTTAGTGGAGCTAAAAGCACAGAGATAACTGCTGTCATCTCACATGTGCCTTCAGTGTTTATAGTCTAAAGGTTTTGGCTGTCTAAATACTTTTGCTCTGTTCCAAACAATACCTGGCCTCACCCACCTTGTGGGAAATGCAGTGGCAACCTTCTGTGTTGTCACGAAGGATGAGGTAAAGGCACTGTCATTTCCTTCCAATTGTTATTCCAACCCAGGGACCCAACAGGCTGCTTTGATGTAAGCACTCACAATATTCAGATCCCTGTACCAAAAACTGACTTCAACAACAAGTAGGATGGAAGGGTCCCCCAAACATCTCTCCTGTTTCCAAACCATGGTGGCACACCTGGGACTAAGCAGACACAAACGAAAATTGGTGGTTCAATGAGCCACAGGAAGGTTTGTCAGGCCCTAAAACAGCTTTTATATGGAGCTGGCTCAAGTTTATCAATATTTTAATACATATTTCAATTATTTCCATATGGTTTGCATGGTCATTTTTAAAATAGAGTGGGGTTTTTAATTCAAAATTGTCAATGCAATTTTCTTTTCTTTTTCTGGTAAAGGTTTCTAAAATCATATGTGTCATGGTTTTAGCTGGGATAGAGTTAATTTTCTTCACTGTAGCTGGCATAGTGCTGTGCTTTGGACTTAGTATGAAATTAATGTTGATAACACACCGATGTTTTAGTTGTTGCTAGGTAGTGCTTGTACTAGTCAAGGACTTTTCTAGCTTCCCATGCTCTGCCAGGTGAACAAGAAGCCGGGAGGGGAGGGGGCACAGCTAAGAGAGCTGATTCAAACTGGCCAAAGGGATATTCCATATCACGTAACGCCATGCCCAAGTATGTTAACTGGGAGGAGCTGGCTGGGGGAGGGAAGCAGCAATCGCGGCTCGGGGATGGGCAGCGTCAGTTGGTCGGAAGATGGTGAGCAGTTGTATCGTTTGTGTTTCTGGAGTTTTTCCCTTTTTCCCTTTTCCTTTTTTATTATATTATCATTATTGCTATTACTATAATAATAATCATCATTATTATTATTTTATTTTAGTTATTAAACTGTTCTTATCTCAACCCATAAGTTTTTTTCCTTTTGCTTTTGCTCTTCTGATTCTCTCCCCCATCCCACAGGGGTGGGGGAAGTGAGCGAGCGGTTGTGTGGTGTTTAGGCACTGACTGGGGCTGAACCACGACAATATGAAAAGCACAATCTCCCCTGCCCCAAACTAGAGAAATTTCCTATTGTATCTCCTCCTTATTGGGGTGCACAAACAAAGCCAGCATTAGAAAACATACTATAAAACCACTAGAAAGATGAATAAAAATAGAAAGCATTAGCAGTAATCCAAAAAGAAATATCATATGTCTTCATAAAAACCTATTTTTCCATTAAAAAATCCATCAGAATCTATTGCAGCTTGCAAAGATTTAGGTTAATTACAATCCAGTGGAGTAAGAAAGGACAAAAGAAATGTGATCTGAATTCACTAAATTTCCGTCTTTGAATGTGGATGCCTAGTCTACACTATTAGATTCATTCTTATCCCAGAACAAAGCATCTTTTATTCTTTTAAGTATATAACAATAATAGCCATCAGCAAAAAAAAGGGACCATCATTTGCTTGAAATTCTGTAGGGTGACTCCCAATACCCAAGTATCTAGTGAACACATTTTTACTTCAAATGGTGCATGTGGAGGTGACTTTGTGGAAACCATGCTGTCAGTGTGACTAGAAAGAAAAGGAGATTTAAAATTATTTATATTCTGACTGTTCCTCTGGCTTTTGGGACCACAAGTCACAATAGAAATTTAACTCATTTATAAGGGTAAAAACTTTGAACTTTTTTTTTTTAGACTCTCATATTAAAAGTTTTGTAGTGAAAGGAATAAAAAGGAACTTCCAGTCTATTGCTTGACTATTTAGGACAAATGTGCTGCTGCCCAGCATTAATTTTTAACTGCTTACACATATACCCCAGATGAGTTTATTGGTGAAACCTAGGTTTTATTATTGGGGATATGGCTATAAATTAAAAATATAAAATAAAATGACAACTTCCTCCTACTCCTGCATGTTAACTTAATCTACTAATGAAACTATTTTCCTTTCGAGTCTCTCTGTTTAAATTTGACCACATAGGCTAAAAGTCCAAAGCTGATGGAGATAAGGGAACATTAGGAAAGAGTTTCAGTTAAGACTCAGTCAAATTGGAGTAGAGATCAACTGATGATAAATTAGGTAACAAATGGATTTTTGGAAAACGTATATATTACTAAGCTGTCTCCCAACTGCAGGATCCTTGGTGCTTGACAATGTAGGGAATCTCAGGCTCTTTCTGGAGCTGCTGCAACTTTGTGAACTTTGTGCTCAGTCAAGAGAGGAGTAAGTTTTTAAAAACTAATCAATAGGTAAAATTTATTCATAGTGCAGTTCCATTTACTTGTCTGAAGTTAGCCTAGTAATGAATTGCAACCATATATTACACCTAGAGGATTTACTGAGTGAAACTGAAAAGGAGGCTTCAAAACAGTCTATCAGGTCAGGCAACACAGGAAAGACTACACAATATTGGAAACTCAACCATGGTCTCCTTAGCCTACTATTCACACATACCTAATAACAGAAAAGTATGTCCTCAAAATTAACTATGGCAGTTTAGCCAAAAACAACAGTTGTAATTAACCACCTGAACAATTTGTGTAAGAACAGTGAATTCTATGCTACTTAAAGTTTTTCATCAGGGTCCTTCAGACAGGTATACCTGAGTTGAAACAGAGGTTGCATATTTAAGAGAAAAAGGGATTAGTTGAACTCTGACTTGTGCTAAGCAGGAGTTCACATATGGTCATCATTAATATATTAAAGATCATGGATCCATAATGTGCTGAGTTTTTAAGACACAAACAGTTCAGGAAAACCACTAGGGGCTGGCTTCATCTCTCCTATACCTTGTCCTCTGAATAGCTTCATCTAACTCCAGAACAAATCCTATCTGTTTCATTGCCTTCTGAAGCTTTTGGGGACATACAAGAACTCACAAGACCTCACAAGACACAAAAATTAAACCAAACTGAAAGAATCACATTGGATTTTCACCAGGGTAACAAGAGAACAAGGCACAGACTCTCCCATCATGAGGACACGTGTCCTTCCTATGCCAGCCCCTTGAATGATGGGTACATGTGGAGTTTTGGGGAAGAGGACTCAGAAGTCAGACAACAATCTTGCACAGTGGCAGAATAAAATATTGCAGCTCTATTCTTCCAGAACAGTTATACATGACCACTGAAATGTCAGCTACTTTTCTAACTCTAAACCATCTATGACATTTAAGTTAAAACAAAGTGTATTGTCATCTATATCACAGTCACAATTAAACTTTAATGAGAGGCTAAAAATTCACCAGCAGAATGTATTTTTTGAATGGGTCACCCACATCAAAGATCACAGAATGGTAGGGGTTGGAAGGGACCTCTGGAGATGATCGCGTCCAACCCCCCTGCTTGAGCAGGGACACCTAGAGCAAGAGGCACAGCGACACATCCAGGTGGGTTTTGAATGTCTCCAGGGAAGGAGACTCCACAACCTCCCTGGGCAGCCTGTTCCACTGTGCTGTCACCCTCACAGTAATGTTGTTTCTCATATTGAGGTGGAACTTCCTGTGTTCCAACTTGTGCCCATTGCCCCTTGTCCTGTCATTGGGCACTATTGAAAAGAGCCTAGTCCCGTCATCCTGACACCTACCCTTTATATATTTATAGGTATTTATGAAATCCCCCCTCAGTCTTCTCCAGGCTGAACAAACCCAAGTCTCTCAGCCTTTCCTCATAAGGGAGATGCTCCAGTCCCCTGATCATCTTGGTAGCTCTCCATTGGACTTGCTCAAGGAGTTCCACATCCTTCTTAAACTGGGGAGGCCCAAAACTGGACACAGTACTCCAAATGTGGTCTCACTAGGGCAGAGTAGAGGGGAAGGATAACCTCTTTCAATTTGCTGGCCACACTCCTTTTTATGCATCCCAGGATACCGTTGGCCTTCTTGGCCACAAGGGCACAGTGCTGGCTCATGGTCAGCTTGCTGTCCACCAGCACTCCCAGGTCCTTCTCAACAGAGCCACTTTCCAGTAGTTCAGCCCCCAGCCTGTACTGGTGGGTTGTTCCTCCCCAGGTGCTTCATGTTTGTAAATTCAATACTATAGTGAATTTCCTCTGGAGTGTCTGTAGTTACATGTTCCTCTGAACAGCAGAATTTCTACAATTAAAAAAAGATCTCTATTCTTAGTCTAAAAATTAGGCTCAATTCATGGAAGTGGTTGCTCTGGATTCTCATGAAAACTGTACTGCCAGAGATACCTAATGGGTCACAGTGTGTTATCAGGTCATTTCTACAAACCTCTGTAAATGAGTGACCAAAGTCAGTCAATTGCACCAGCTGTAGAACAAACTCTTACTTCAACTGAGAGAGATTTTATGTTCATATCTTACTGTAGAGGGCAAGAGGGTTACAGCCTTGCATTTGGAAAAGGAGTCATATTTTTCCACCGTATAAGGGCAGTCCCAGCTCCTGAGTGAGGCATCAGGACATGTAGCAAAGAATATAGGAATGAGGTCTGAGCAAAGAGGTATCAATGGACATTGTCACCAACTACAAACTCAAAAAATGGAAAAACTACAGTACGTTCCAGAATATACATTAAAGCAATGAGCCAACCAAGCTGTTTCTTTATCTTGATTTCTTACATTTTTTCATATTCATTGGGTATATTCAACTAACAGGAAAAACATTCAATTTGACCATGGATCAGGACAGTGGATCAAGAAATGTCATACTCTTTTTTATAATTTTCATAATGTTCACTGCAGTTGTCTGATGCTGCCAGACAGGATGATCCAATGCCTTACTGTCATGGTTTTAGCTGGGATAGAGTTAATTTTCTTCACTGCAGCTGGCATAGTGCTGTGATTTGGACTTAGTATGAAAACAATGTTGATAACACACTGATGTTTTAGTTGTTGCTAGGTAGTGCTTGTACTAGTCAAGGACTTTTCTAGCTTCCCATGCTCTGCCAGGTGCACAAGAAACTGGGAGGGGAGGGGGCACAACTAAGAGAGTGGATTCAAACTGGCCAAAGGGATATTCCATATCATGTAATGTCATGCCCAGTATGTTAACTGGGAGGAGCTGGCCGGGGGAGGGAGGAAGCAATCGCGGCTCGGGGACCGGCAGCGTCGGTCGGCGGGTGGTGAGCAGTTGTATTGTTTGTGGGTTTGTTTTTTCCTTTTTTCCTTTTTCTCTTTTCCTTTTTATTATATTATCATTATTGTTGTTATTATCATAATCATTATTATTATAATTATTAAACTGTTCTTATCTCAACCCACAAGTTTGGGTTTTTTTTGCTTTTGCTCTTCTGATTCTCTCCCCCATCCCACAGGGGTGGGGGGAGTGAGTGAGGGGCTGTGTGGTGTTTAGTTGCTGACTGGGGTCACAACACTTACCCCAAGGAGGTTGCAGTGAGTATTGCCAGCATGCCTGCATGAGCATTCTGCAAGAGCATGAAGTGTTCTGTCCCTCTGTGTGCAAGATTGTCACAAAATCCCTTGGTGACACACAAGTACAAAAGGAAAGCTTTCTAATTATATCAGCTCTCAACCCCATACAACACAACCTTTTCTATAGCATTGTCTGTATCTTACTCGGCCTTGTACTTTCAGATGTCCGTACATAAATTAATTGGAAATTAATTATCTTCAAATGGAGCCTATCATTCCTGAAAGACCTTGTTTGACAGACAAAAGATATATTTCTAATCTGAATAAAAGCGAATGTCAGAGCATCTTTTGAGGGTTAGATTTGGTGTGGCTAAGCATCTCACAACCTTTGTTTCTCCCATGTGGTTGATTATCTCTGTGCCAAGTCTCAGTCATGAGCTAGACATCGTCATCACCAATCCTGTTTACGGGTTTAGAGCAAGTACATTTATTACTCTACAGGTTGGCAGGAAATGAAATGGCGTGGTGGGTGGAAACTGTGAACCACAGAAACATACACGCTGCCAGCTCTGACACCAAAGAAAACACTAAGGCCATAGCTCCCATCTGAGCAGTGTCAAACCCAGGGAGGACATAGCATAAAGCTGGCTCTGCCTGTGGGTGAGGGGAAGAGTGATAGTGAAAGGAAGTCGTCAAGAAAGCTGCTACAGAGCTGATCCGTTCACTCAGGACAGGAGTGGTGTGGAATGATTACTGGGGATGGAATTATTGAGGTTGAAATTATTGAGGATAAAGTTATATCCACATTTCATAAAAGTTAACTTCCAGGGTGAAATACAGTTGGCATGCTGAAAATCAGTTCAGTGATCATTCCCTAAGCAACAACACCTGCACTCTTAGATGTTAGGAACACTGGGGGAGCTCAGTGTACTAGCTCTAAGAGAGATAATTGGAGGAGGGAGTGGAGCAAAGGCTCCATGGCCAAACTTGTCCATAAATCACTGCAGGTCCGGGAACTAGATGGAACCATGGAAGCATGCCCTGATCAGCATCCTAACATCATGCCCTGTGGATGAACTTTGCTCACTATAACCTCATTAAAATACTAAGACACACACCTCCATCCCACAGTTACCCGCCTCCAAGGTACAACCACCCCTTACTGAGCATGCGCTCTGAATTTCTCTTAGGCTATACCTTTAAATCGAAGTGAGAAATATCTACACCAATCAGTAATGAAGGTATGTATGACTAGAGTCACTCAAGCTCCACCTAAACATAAAATAGTATAAAATAACCCCGAGAGGGACATTAGGGAAGATACCATCATGGACTGCTGGGATCAGTCGATGGGCTGAACCTCTCTTCCCCCCCATAGGGACGCCTATTGGGTAAGACTCGAACACTTGGTTATACCAAGTGATTCCCCAGGAAATTTAGAGAACAAACTTGTTATTTTGTATTTTGTGTTTTAGTGCTTTATACTTGCACGTGCTTTGCAGACAGTGCATTTATCACCGGCAATCTGATAAGAACCTGTATTTCTGTTGCTTCAATAAACTGCACTATTAGTGAATCTGGCCATGAAGATTTATTGGGCACAACTAGACTAATAGTGATCATACTGTTAGTGAATCCCTTGCGGACTAACAGTGCTGAATCGGTTATCGCTCAGAATCTAAACCCAGCCACCCCCAGCCCTTATGACATCTGAGGACCAGCTGGATTGCAAGGGGGGTTATTTTCTGCCAAATTTATTCACCTATTAATGCAACAACTGGCCCTCAAAAGCTATCCCTGAACTGCAGATACAAAAGGCAGCAAAAACCCTGACAAGGGTTTTGAGGCAATGACAAGTCAGCCAAAACCCAAAAGATCCTGTTAGATATGAGCTTGCTGTGATTAGATTAAGTGCTCTTTCTTTCATTTCTTCACCTACCTCTTTTATAAACATTTGTAACTCTGTTGCCTACAATGGATGCTGTAAATACTTTTCCTGGCACTCTTCACAAAACTCTAATATAAACCAGGCTAAAGTAGCTGGGTAAGCTCAAAGTGTTTTTCATCAAGACTATGGTGAATTAAAAAACCCTGAGTACTAGGAAACCGTAGCTCTCCAATATAATATTCCAAGAGAGCCAAAGGGTAAAGGACCTGTCCTTACACAAGCTACATGAGCTAATTAAAGAGTTGGCACTATGGGGAAGGGGAAGCAATCCTGTGATTGTAGCCTTCTCTGGCACACAGCAAGGTGGTATGAAGCAGTCTTGAGCACCAGGAGTCCCTAGGCAATACAGATTTTTTTCTAAGGGAAAAGTATTTTTATTTTCCATGTTTGCACGTGGCTAACAGCATTAGACAGCTTGTCAGACCTGCCAAGCTTTCTAACACTTTCAGAAGTCAAAAACACTTCTTTACTTGCAAAACCAACCCTGGAAAATCTAAGTGCAACTGGAGAAAACCTGGGAAAGTTCTGAGTGTGCAAAACCTGTGGTTTTACAGCCCAGCCAAAAATCAAGCCACTGTTGTGTCAGAGCAGCATGATACCTGTTTCAGTCCCATGATTTTTCTGTTCAGGTTTTAATATAGGGATTTCAAGTTCAAAAAAATAGCTGTTTAAACAGTTGTGTTTAATCTGTATGTTGGATTCATGTGGTTGCTTATTATCCTTGGGGACTTTTAGTATCAAAGGCAGCAAAATCCTTCAACCACAGGGTTAGGTTTTGGTGTGTGTTTAAGCCAGCATGCTCCATCTACAGTCGGATTCCCAAGACACTATTACAGTGCAAAGTTTGTTGTTACTTATAACCTTCATTCGCTTTAAGAACCAACAGAGAATGAGGCTTTGTGCTAGATGCTGCACCAAGAGAACAGCAGACTGGCCCCACAGAAGGAGTTTATGGTCCAAACAGAGACCTAATGGTGGGAGGCACACAAGCCCTTGGACAGCACAACATAAACAAAACAGTAGTTCCTTGACATTGGAGAGGGGGATTGGCCAGAAGGTTAATCTGATGAAATGGAGAAAGCTGCTGTAAAAAGAGGTAGGCAAAGTGATAAGAGTGGAGTGACACTGGCCTGAAGAAGCTGAAGAAAAGGGAACGGGAGGGTGGATGTAAGCAGGAAATCAGCATGGGGTATCTGGAGTCCAGGCAAAACTCTGGAGAGTCCTCTGAATGCCAGAAGTCCCTGAATGGGGCTGGCTGCAGTCTCTGGCCAGCTCCTCTGCAGGTTTTCCCGAGGGCCATGCAGGGGAGCAGGGAGGATGAGGCATCTGGGCAGGATCCTCCCCTGCACGCTTCTGGGTTCAGAAGGTTCCTGGCAATCTGTGTCTCTCTCCTTTCCCTCTGTGCAGCAGGCCGGGTTTTGGCTGCCTTCACAGCTGCAGCTGTTCCTACCAGCTGGAATCAACCATCCTGGCCCCATTCCAGCTCAAAACCAATTACATTCTTGCAAGTGGATATTACAACTTCTTGTCCTAAACAATTGCATACTGTTCCTCCATACCATTAAACACCTGCTGCCTTCTACTCAGAGAAGGCTGCAGGCACAGGATGGGGTCCTGAAAGAAAGGTGGTGGTGTATCAAGTTAAGATCATTCCTACATAGGTTTGCCTGCAGTTTAGGAAGGTAAGGAGTGCCTCCTGCCAGCCCTGTATGCCTGCAGATAGTGTTTGGCACTCCAGTGCTGTAAGGGTGATGAAGAATAGCATCATCTCGGCTAAACACTGTAGCAGAGAAGTGCTTTTTCTTGGCCCAAATCTTCCCAGGGAAATCTTCCTCTATGTCTAAATGTCATAAAATAAAGCATCTCCAAGAGCTGATGCAAGAACTCCCTTGCCTTTGCCAAGCATTTAAAACCAGAGCCTGGCCTCTAACACCTGGAAAAGACTTCTGTAAAACAAAAAAGGTGCTGAAAGCATCCAGATGATTAAGTGGGATTACTGGTCCCAAACTAACATCTGTATTCTCCTGCAGTTACTCTTCTAAAAATGTTCCCATAATCCACCATATTTGAGAAGTCATAGCAGACTGGTGAAGTTCCCAGTGACTGGAAAAGAGGAAACATAACCCCCGTTGTTAAAAAGGGAAAAAAGGAAGACCTGGGGAACTACAGGCCAGTCAGTCTCACCTCTGTGCCTGGCAAGATCATGGAGCAGATCCTCCTGGAAATTATGCTAAGGCACATGGAGAACAGAGAGGTGATTGGTGACAGCCAGCATGGCTTCACTAAGGGCAAATCATGCCTGATAAATTTGGTGCCCTTCTACCACGGGGTGACAGCATTGGTGGGTAAGGGAAAAGCGACTGATGTCATCTACCTGGACTTGTGCAAAGCATTTGATACTGTCCCACACAGCATCCTTGTCTCTAAATTGGAGAGACATGGATTTGATGGGTGGATCACTCGGTGGATAAGGAATTGGCTGGATGGTTGCACACAAAGAGTTGCGGTCAACGTCTCAATGTCTGGGTGGAGACCAGTGATGAGTGGTGTCCCACAGGGGTCCACATTGGGACCAGTATTATTTAACATCTTTGTCAGTGACATGGACAGTGGGACTGAGTGCACCCTCAGCAAGTTTGTGGATGACTGGGCCTGTGCAAACCACATGAAGTTCAGCAAGGCCAAGTACAAGACTCTGCATTTGGGTCGGGGCAATCCCAAACATGGATACAGGCTGGGTGATGAGTGGATTGAGAGCAGCCCTGTGGAAAAGGACTTGGGGGTATTGGTGGATGAAAAACTGAATATGAGCCAGCAATGTGTGCTCACAGCCCAGAAAGCCAATCGCATCCTGGGCTGCATCCAAAGAAATGTGGCCAGCAGGTCAAGGGAGGTGATTCTGCCCCTCTACTCTGCTCTCGTGAGACCCCACCTGGAATACTGTGTTCTGCTCTGGGGCTCCCAGCATAAGCAAGGCATGGACCTGCTCAAGCAGGTCCAGAGGAGGGCCACGAAGATGATCAGGGGGCTGGAGCACCTCTCCTGTGAGGACAGGCTGAGAGAGTTGGGGTTGTTTAGCCTAGAGAAGAGAAAGCTCCGGGGAGACCTTGTAGCGGCCTTCCACTACTTAAAGGGGGCCTACAGGAAAGATGGGGAGGGACTCTTTCTCAGGGAGTATAGTGATAGGATGAGGGGTAATGGTTTTAAACTGAAAGATGGTAGATTTAGATTAGATATTAGGAAGAAATTCTTTACTGTGAGGGTGGTGAGACACTGGAACAGTTTGCCCAGAGAGGTTGTGGATGCCCCTTCCCTGGAAGTGTTCAAGGCCAGGTTGGATGAGGCTTTGAGCAACCTGATCTAGTGGAAGGTATCCCTGCCCATGGCAGGGAGTTTGGGACTAGATGATCTTTAAGGTCCCTTCAACCCATATCATTCTATGATTCTATGATCTCTAGCTTCTACATTGTGTGTACGTGAGAAAAGAGCTGATATACATATACTAGAGAAGAACCATCATCTGCCCAAGCGCAGATCAAGGCATATTGTTCCCTTCTGACTTTGCTACATGAGTAGCGTGGATCTGAATTCATCATAAGACTTTGCATTTCTGTAACTTTTTCCACCTCCAAGTTCTTCAGAAGCATTGATTAGTTAAGCTCTCCCCCTCTAATGAAGAAGGTGCGCATACATTAATATGAGCACAGCACAGAGGAGCACAGAAAGGCAAAGTACCTTGAAAGACAGAGTAAACACACAGGGAAGCTGGGTACCAGGCTCCCAAGTAAGAGGCCATGACGGTGCTGTAAAAGGTCAGGAGCATTTTGGGGATAGTAATTCTTGCTCAGAGAGGCACCATCTCCTGTAAAAAAAACCAAACCAGTAGATTCTCACCATCTAGTCAGGAAAATTAAACCACTAATTTCATCTAAGACTGCTTGACTACACATGGGGGGTGTGTGTGTGTGTGTAAATATTGCTGATATTTATCTCCTTAGTTCTTAGTGCCTAGACCTTGCTGTCTGTAATATTACTAGCACAGTGATGTACCTGTGAATTACTTCTACCCCCAGGTCAATGAGAGAAAGCAGCAAAGCAAGTCACCCAGAGTTGCACTGAAAATCTGCTCAGGAGTAACTATTGTAGGTTCATCACAGCTTGGGGAAGCACTCCATCATCTTGCCTTCATTCTCATATCAGGCTCTTCTTGCAAAATACTGATGAGCTCTAGACCATTTCACAGTAAAAAACAATGCATTTTGTCTTGGTAGAAATAGGAAATATTCCATTAACAAAACTGCCCCTTAATGTGACTAAAAAAGCCTGGTAGACATTTTCTGAATAAATTGCAGCAACACCATTTTCCATGCACTTTAATAGCACATCAGTTGATGTACTGACAAAAGAAGTATTTTGGAAAAAAAATTTTTTTAAAACTCCCAGTCACATGGTCTTTCCACCTAGTGTTTTAGATTTGCGATAGGCTCTGTCTTGGCTGACAGCCAGTTGGTCCTAAATATAATGTAAAATCAAATATTTCAGTGTAAGTCTGAACAGACTTTTTTTTAAAAAACACATTCCCTTCAAGGGCTACAAATTCTGCTGCAGATGCAGCTATAGATAGATATTTATCCTCCAAAGGAAGTATTATATCCCCTGGATTTCCATGATGATGCTACAGGAGAGCAAATACTGAAGTACTATTATGTATGGGTTTGAGTGCCATAATTTCTAAAAATGCCTCTGTTGTACAGTACAGAAAAGCACACAGATAAATCATAGAAACATATAGATTAGGTACAGTATATTTTCAGCATGGCTGGAGTAGCTGCAGTGTCTGTCATGGGGGTTTTAGTGGCCGCAGTGCTTCTCACGGGGGTTGGAGTAGCTCCCTTCTCTTTCCCTTGGGGGTGCTGAATAGTGTCAAATAGGGCTCGATAGGCATAAGCCAGACCCCAGCACATTGCAGTGATTTGTATCTCTCTGGAATTGCCAGGGTGACAACATACTTCCTCCAAATGTTCTACTAATTTTTTCAGGATTCTGCACTTGTTCAGGGGTGAAGTCCCACACCACGGGGGGTGCCCACCATCTTAGGCATTTGCCCATACTTTCCCACATACCCTGCCACGCATAGCTATCGAGCCTTGGGACAGATCTCTGGATTATATTCTTAACTTGCTTACTAACCTTAGACAGATCTGATACCACCTGCCAAAGCAATATCAACAGATGTATCTTAACTACACAAGGATGTTCAAGATACTGAAAAGTTGTTGTAATGAAGGAGGAGACATTACATAAGATATTAGCTAAGGTGCCATTCTGTATTTCCTCCATAAAAAACTTCTCAGAGGAGGAGGTATAATTGCTAATTGCCTCCATGAGGTGGTAGCTGTAGTACAGTAATGGCTTCCATGCAAGACCTAAATAACCAATAACAGTCAAGGCCAGTGTTTTAATAACAAGTCTCCTAGGTAAAACATCTCTAATCACTGCAGAGCACAGCAAACTGACAAAACCAACACCGAGTTTTAACATGTACTTTACAATCAGCATGGTAAAGACTGAACAAACTAATACTGAGAGCAGATGAATCAATGCTGTGACCAGCAACTGTTATTATCTCAAACCCTTCATGCCCCACATTGGGCGCCAAAAATAGACTGTCATGGTTCAGCCTCAGCTGGCAACTGAATACCACGCAGCCGCTCGCTCAACCCCCCACCCCTGTGGGATGGGGAAGAGAATCGGACGAGCAAAAGAACTTGTGGGTTGAGATAAGCACAGTTTAATGATTCCAATAAAATGATAATGATAAATGATTATGAAAATAATGACAATAATGTTAATATAATAAAAGGGAAAAGGAAGGGAAAGGGAAAAAAGAAAAAAAAAAACAACCACGGAAACACAAACGATACAACCGCTCACCACCTGCCGACCGACACTGCCCGTCCCCGAGCCGCAGTTGCTTCCTCCTCCCCCGGCCAGCCCCTCCCAGGTAGCATACTGGGCATGACGTTACATGATATGGAAGATCTCTTTGGTCAGTTTGAATCTGCTCTCTTAGCTGTGCCCCCTCCCCTCCCGGCTTCTTGTGCACCCAGCAGAGCATGGGAAGCTAGACATGTCCTTGACTAGTATAAGTGCTACCCAGCAACAGCCCAAACATCTGTGTGTTATCTCAACAGGTTTTTTTTTTCCATGCTAATTTCAAAGCACAGCACTATACCAGCTAGAGTGAAGAAAATTAACTCTATCCCAGCTAAAACCATGACAACTGTCTGCCAGCATATAACATATACACCTGCATAGTAGAGTGCTAGAAAGCAGTGCATTCAATGTGATTTATTAGCTATGGTATCACAAAACTCTCTGTATCTGTATGTAGCTCTTGAATACTCTGCTTTGCACAACCATACTCCATTACCCAGTTACCTCACCTGTATAACACTACCTGGACAAAACCAGCAGAGTGAGAATGAAACAGGGCCACTGAAAAGAAACTATATACCAGGGTGTTTTAGTGAGTTTCCGCAGATCCTCTCACAACATCCAGATCTCACCTGGGATTCTGATTTTCTTCTCTTTTTTGTGTCTCATGTAACTGCTGTCTCCAGTTTCTCTCTCTTCTGGCTTTGTGCTGGATGATCTCCAGCCTGTTTTGCACATGAGAACACCTCACTTTCCCCTTCACCGAGTAATTTTTCCCTTCCTGGAACTTTGCTAATAGGGTCTGAAAAAAAGCCATCTTGTCCCACAAGACTTACTTTCTTACTGCACAAAAAGGAAACAATTCCTTGCACTACTGAGCCAAAGAGTGGATCTCTGAGAGCTTGCATTAACCCAAGTCCAATAGATTGCTGGTCCTAAGCCAGGGCTGAGGAAATACCATTATGTAAAGACTGCTAATAATGGACCCAATCAAATTCAGCATCAACTCCATGATCATCACTGAAAGCTGGTGGTGGGGTTTTTTTTCCTTTTAATTAGAAAACTTTGGGATTTTTTAAGTACTGGGAAAATTAAAATGAACCAAAGAATATCCTTCACTTCCTCCCATCACTGTCTTCACACGCTTACACCACTTCCAACACTTGACAATATCACCCATACCATGATTATCAATCTCCTTCCAATCCTCCTCCCAACCTCCTTTCTCACATAAATCATCTTGGTCTCATTGCCATCACTTGAATAACATTTCCCCTCTTCATCACATGTCCACCTTTATCTTGTCTTAGATAAAGTTTTTCAGAGCTTGGAATGTGACCTATTCTACAATATGAATAAATGGCAATTTAAATTTGAAGTAACCACCTCAGTAACACACACACACACACAAGATATTTAGTGTGGACACATACTGTGGAACAGGGAATTCCAAAGAGATCTAACCCTCTTAGTTTTGAAAGCCCTGTTAACCAAAGAAAAATTATTATAATGTTGTCATAAAAATGAAGACAATTGCCATAGTTGTGAAAGGAATTCCTCCTTTTCTTACTGTCACCTGTGCCTTCCCTATCCCTTCTACTCCATAGAAGGTCACACAGACTGAACAGCTTTTGATTTGGTTTTGCACTTATACATCTATTACACTAGCTTTATTGTATGCCACATGCATTATTCTCTTGGGAATTTAGACTGTCTTTATTAATTGCCCATTAGTAACAACAGATTATGTAGATTAACAGTTTACAGAAAACAAACAGACAATTCCCATTAGTTTTTTTAAGCTTCCCTTTGAGTGTCATATTTAACTACTTCCTTGGAGAGTGGTCTTCAAAGTCTGGCCCATTTTGTTGATAAGAGTCTGCTACAACATACCAAGCATTCAACTGAGCAGAAAAGGAATTAATGGGACTGTGAACCTGCCTAATTTAGGCAGATGCTCCCTTCCTGTCTACTATTGCAGGACATTTTATTTTCTCTCCGCAAAATCTGATGAGCAAAAAAGAAGGTTCAGGACATGACATTTTCCAGGGTTATGCAGCTGTGTTAAATCTGTTAAACAGAAGATCCCTATACCTCACCATAAATCAGTAAATACCGTACAATGGGCAAAAGATTTTTATAGCCATTGCTTTTACTTTGAGCTGTGAGTTTACAGCTTTTCAGCTTCAGGGAGGAGAGGTTTTGCTCCAAAGTCATTATTTTTCTGTCATTTTATGTGCCAAATATAAATGCTGGATGCTCCATTCCTATTTCAAGCTGCCATCGTGTACACTTTCTCTATTGCTGCAGCTGAAAAAAAAGAATGCTTTTAATCCACTACCACTTATAGAGTTAGAGAGATGCTGAGTGAATATCACTTGTTGACCTTTCATGTGCTCTTTGGTCACATGCAAAATAATGAAGCCCCACCATACACTGCTTTCCCCAGCAAAGCCAGCTCACCACATTTCTTGATGGCTTTGTTCTCAGAGCAGAGGAATTCCTTTTTACCATTTTTAACTGTTCTAGATTTACCTAGAAGAAGTGGTATGGCCATGTGGTTTGCACACATACTGTAACTTTTCTCTCTTCACCTGCTAGATTTAGCATGGGAGAGGCTGATGTTCTCTGTGTGGCCAGTGCAGTCCAAGATTAACACATGGCCAGATTAATACTTTACAGGATAACATCCCTGAATAGATTAGGGAACCTTCCACAGAATCATAGAATAATTCAGGCCGGAAGGGACCTCTGGAGGTCACCTAGTCCATCCCTCTGCTCCAAGCAGGGACACCTTCAAATGTAGATCAAATTTCTTAGGGTGTTTCAACGTCAAAATGGGCTGCTCTCTGACAGTACACAATAGTGACACTTCCCAGAACAATAACCATATATAGCAACTTTCCAGTAAATCAGCTACAGAACAAATAAATAGGTTTCATTCCAGCCACTACACCTTCACTTCCATGACAGAGGATACTTTAAACTTCACTAAACATGCATCTTCCCTTCATGCCTACAGAACAGGAGTAACCAGCTTAATTGGATAGTAGTTATAGACACTCAAAGGCTAAAAAGTTTGGTGCCTTAAAGTTACAGAATAGTCACACATTACTATCCCATCTGCAACGTGCCCAAGTCACCTTCAGTTTGTCCCATCCCTGGGACATCCAACTAACCTTTCCTTTCTGCAGCCAAATAACAATTTGTATCAATGTATAACACAGCATTAACTAAATCAACCCAAGACGTTTTCTGTTGCAGCTTTTTTGCATATATAATACAAAAGCAAAAGCCTATTAGAAAGCAAATATATTTGGCAATGTCTGCAGCATCTGAGGCCTCAGGCACAGATAAGCGCCTTGTTGATATAGCTGTGATTCCCTTGGGTTGAGTCATTCTGGAGGCTGGCAGTAGCATATCTTCAACAAAACCTAGAAGGCTTCCACAACCATGCAGCATTTCCAGTTGCTTCCTTACAGAACTCTTTCCACATCTCTACCATATAAGACTGTCCTGGTTTCAGCTGGGATAGAGTTAAATTTCTTCATAGTAGCTAGTATGGGACTATGTTTCAGAGTTTTGCTGGAAACAGTGGTGATAATGTGGAGATGTTTCAGTTGTTGCTAAGTAGTGCTTACACTGATCAAGAACTTTTTCAGCTCCCCGTGCTCTGCCGGGTGCACAAGAAGCTGGGAGGGGACACAGCCAGGACAGCTGACCCAAACTGACCAACGGGATATTCCATACCATATGACATCATGCTCAGTATATAAAGCTGGGGGAAGAAGAAGGGAGGGGGACATTGGGAGTGATGGCGATTGTCTTCCCAAGTAACTGTTATGCATGATGGAGCCCTGCTTTCCTGGAGATGGCTGAACACCTGCCTGCCCATGGGAAGTAGTGAATGAATTCCTTGTTATGCTTTGCTTCCATGTGCAGCTTTTGCTTTTCCTATTAAACTGTCTTATCTCAAACCATGAGTTGCCTCACTTTTACTCTACCGAGTCTCTCCCCCGTCCCACCGGGGGGGAGCGAGTGAGCAGCTGTGTGGTGCTTGGTTGCTGACTGGGGCTAAACCACAACAAAGACAATTCAAACAGCTGCCAATCTAAACAGATTTGGGATTAAGTGAAAAACAAACAGGGAAAATGCAGAAAAAAAAAAACATTAATAAAATCATCACAATGGTAGGAGAGAGTGATATATTTAGAAAAGAGGTTCAAAGGAAATTCTTTTCCTCATAAAGTCATACTCTCTGTTCGGGGATTGTTTTGCTTTTTTATTGTTGTTGTTGGACAGGAGAGGAGGAGATGTTGCATTGTCCAAACGGGAGGAAAGATGCAAAATCAAAGTTGGTTTGATTTTCAGGTTTCCAGCACTGCAGATTATAAAGGTTTGTCCTTTAGTTCCAAACAGCAGATTTCACTGGGAAAAAAAATTTACAGAAATGTAGATATTTCTTTCCCCAGTCTTCATAGAAAGCTTAGAAGATATTTTTGTGTGTGTGAAAATAAACCTGGAAGAAGCTTAAGTCAGGATGATGACTTGAAAGAAGAGAAATGCCAGACCAGGTACCACTTGTATTATTAATGATAAAATTAGGATTTGTTCCCTTTAAATTGTCCTACTAGTGTTACTCTTGTTAGTACCACAGTACAAGGGGTTTTATACAAAGCAGCACATGGTGTTCACTAAATCCATGCATAAAACCAAGATGAGAGACACTTGCATCCTAATTCCGCTTTTATTTCCACTTTTATTATTCTCAATAAAATGGAGTCTTTGAAAACCATAAAGGATCAGTAATGCTAACAAACACATCTTCCAGCTGTTTTAGACATAATGACTGTATGACTAATGCACAGGTAAAGCAGTTAGAAAACTGAAAGCAGTTTAATTATGTATGGACTAGTGATGGACAATACCATGCCAAACTCTTACTTATACCAAAAAAGGCATCACAACACCACTGAATGTCTGGGAGGAGCGAGGCCATCTGCACAGTCTCCTGCAAGCAAGGCAGGAGTCTGTCCATGCCCCTTTTCCCCCATGAGACCAAGATCATTTAGGGACTCTACACAGCAACAGGGACTGCAGCACAAGGAAGTGTGATATTTTCCCTTGATCTCAAAGATGTGGAATCACCTCAAAAAACCTTTTCTGTTCCCAGGATACTCTGACCCTACAGTTCTCCCCTTGCATAGCAGTTTTGCACTAGGGCTTTGCTGGGCAAAGGGAGGATCTTCCTCCAGAACAGAAGCTGGCAAGCAGGCAGGCAGGGAGGGCAGCTCATGTGAGGCAAGGGATGGGGAGGGCAGAGGACAACAGAAAGCCAGGCCATGCCAGGCTACACAGGGCAGCCCAAAGTAGGAGTCAAAGAAGCATCCAGGATAATATCAGCAGCTCAGCAGTTTGATATCGTTGATTGCACATGCTATTTGGATCACAGTACTCCAGTGGTATTGGTAAATCAACCACTACAAAGAAACTCTCCAAGCAGCATGGAGGATTTAGACACAGAGCTCCCATGAACTTCAGTGAGAGTGATGCATCTGTCTCCTGCGGTAGCTTTGAAGCTCTCAGCCAAAAGTATTCTTAGCCCTAATGTCATGCATATCCCCAAAGAGACAAAAAAAGAAGGTGCGAGTATGTGAGACTGAGAGCGGATGTGGTTGAGGAAGTAAGAGACCAAGCAGAGCCTGATCTGGGGAACCTGCAGACACAGATCACATCCCTCAAGCTTTATGTTATCAAGACTTATTTGGAGGTAAAGGACAGGCTTTTTTCTCTTAGCAAAATGATGGAGCCAGTCTGGTGTGCTTGGCTGCTGACACTGAGCTGCTTTCAGTGGCATTCCCAGCTCAAAGTTAGCTCAGGTATCTCTACCTGACCCTGTGGACACAGAAAACAGAAGAAGCAGGGCAGACAAAATGGCACAACAAAGATACAAAGGGGAGAAAGCTTTGCAAGAGCTGAATTTGCAAATATTCCAAACCAACTCTCTTCTCTATGTATTAATTGTTTGTATTTTCCCAGCAAGTGCTTGGATGTGAAAAGGGAAAAAAGCAGCTCCTAGACAGGTGAAAATAACCTCTTTCCGTCAGTACAGCTCAGTATCAATGCATCCCCTTGCTTCCCACTGGACACACAGGTTTTTACTCTGACCTGGTGCACAAGGTTAAATTTCCTTCCCCAACTGCACCTGCCTTCTTTACTTTGAGTATGGTCTCTTGCTTTGCCACAACACTGATATCATCTCTGACTTCTAGTTCAGGTCTAGAAAGGGGTGGCTAGAGCACATTAATAATAAACAGCGTGTCTCAGACTCCCCTGAAACCTTGAATTACTTATTCATTGGGATAAAAAAATATGCATGGAAAAATGTGCTCTACAAAGACTTGTTGGCGCAACTGTATGTGACTGCCTTCCCATCCTTGCAGAGCTGAACCGAGCAGTCAGAGCTCTCTCTGCTGAATAGGTGATACACAGGGAGCAGCTCCTGAACTTTGGAACAACCTTCTGTGCCTAGTAAAGGCTTTTCTTGGAGAGGAGGCAAGAATTACAGTATTTTAGATGCAGTTTATGTAGACTCTAGAAATAAAAAAAAAGTCTGAAAGTTTGGTAAAAAGTCAAGGTCAGTAATGTTATATGCTGAAAAATTAATTAAGTTCTTATCCTCATTGTATCTCTAAGGGCAGAATGCCAGTCTATAGCTTGAACTCAATTGAGCAAAGATGTTGCTACTGTATATCCTTTATTTGCTGCAACACCCCTTGGAGCTTGATAGTTTGAAACTATATTTTGATGTTGGAGCTGTATTTTCACAAATCCTGGAAGTTAAATAACTCTTGGAATAACAGAGGAGATAATAGATTGCCAGCTAGAGTTGATATTTGTTTTCATTATTTCTTCCTATAAATAGGTATGATCTTTTTTTCTGGAATATAGTCTCATATAGAGCAATGCCTTTCCCTCATATGGCATCAAGATGCACAAAGCAAGCTTAAAATTTTCCCTACTCCTCCTCCCTTCAAAGCTATTAATAGAATAGGATAGATTACAGTTGGAAGGGACTTACAATGATGATCTAGTCCAACTGCCCAATCACTTCAGGGCTGATCAAAAGTTAAAGCATGTTATTAAGGGCACTGTCCAAATGCTTCTTAAACACTGACAGGCATGGGGCATCGACCACCTCTTTAGGAAGCCTGTTCCAGTGTTTCATCATCTTCTTGATAAAGAAATGCTTCCTAATGTCAAGTTTGAACCTCCCCCTGACACAGCTTTGAACCATTCCCACACATCCTGTCACTGGATGCCAGGGAGAAGAGATCAGCACCTCCCTCTCCACTTCCCCTCCTCAGGAAGCTGTAGAGAGCAATGAGGTCACCCCTCAGCCTCCTTTTCTCCAAGCTAGACAAGGCCAGAGTCCTCAGCCACTCCTCATAGGACATGCCTTCCAGCCCTTTCACCAGCTTTGCTGCCCTTTGTACAAAGCCAAAACTAACTGACCAGAGGAAAGCTTAATGGCCATGGAGGGAGTCCTACAATATTGTTTCATTTATATTAGAAAATAATCCTTGATGTAGCCATGGAGTTTTCAGGCTGTGCTCCACAAACGTGGGTAGTCCTGTGTGGTGTGCTGGTTTTGGCTGAGAAGGGGTTAATTCTCCTCACTGTGGGGGTCGGCTACCTTTCCAGCTTCCCGTGCTCTGCCGCGTGGCGGGGGGGGGGGGGGGGTGGGGGGGGGGGGGGGGCTGGGAGGGGCAGGGCCATGGTGGGGGCGGCTGACCCTGACTGGCCAATGGCACGTTCATTCCATACCATGTGACACCATGACCAGTGTATTAAGGGGGGGCAGTTTGCGGCTTGGGAGCAGCGCGGTGTTGGGTCGGCAGGCAGTGAGTGGCTGCATTGCATGCAGTTTGTTTCAGCGGTTCGTTCCCCCTCTCCCCTCCCTTCCCCCCTCCCCCGGGGCTTTGCGCCTCTCGTTGTTCTCCATTGCATTGCATTTCTGTTGTTGTTTCTTTTAATTTTCATTATTAAACTGTTCTTATCCCAACCCACGAGCGTTACCCTTCTGATTCTCTCTCCCATCTACCGGTGGGGGAGGGAGCGAGCGACTGTGTGGGGCTGAGCTGCCGGCTAAACCACGAAAGTATTTTTGGCACCCAACATGGGGCTCAAGGGTTGGAGATAATAACAGCTGCTGGTCACAGCACCATGTTGTCCTTTTTGCAGTTGGTGTTAAAGATTGGTGTTTGTTTGTTGAGTCTGCTGTGTTCTGCTGTGATTATTAATGTTTTGCCTACAAGATTTGTTATACAAACACTTGTTTTCAGCTTCATCTGGTATTTGGGGTTTTTGCTGAAACCATTACTGTACTTTGGATGCCAACTTGTTGAGGCAATTAGCAATTATACCTCCTCCTCGGAGAGATTTTATATGGAGGAAATACAGAATAGTACCTTTGCAACTTTGTTCTATGATGTCTGTGCCTCTATTACAACCACCTTTTTGTATCTTGAACATCCTTGGGTAGTTAAAATATACTTATTGTTAGTTTTTGGGCATGTTGTTTTGGTTTTGACTAAGCAACTTAAGAATATCACCCAGAAATCTGCCCCAAGGCTTGATAGTGACGAGTGGGCATGTGGGATAGCATAGGCAAATACCTAGGGCAGTGGGCACCCCCAGTGTTTTGGAGTTTCACCCCTGAACAAGTGCAGAATCCTAAAAAACTAGTAGAATATTTGGAGAAAGTATGTTGTTACGCTGGGAACTCCAGGGAGACACAGATAACTGCAATGTGCTGGGGCCTGGCCCATGCATAGCCCTGCTCAACAGTATTCAGTGCCCCCAAAGGGAAGAGAATGTCTCTGGATTGAAAGGCAAAGTGACTGGCAGTGTTGTCACTCCGGCCCTGACAACGGGCACTGCAGCCACACAAACGCCCATGACAAGTACTGGAGCTGGCTCAGAAAATAAACCCGTACCAGTATCAGTTGCCCCCATACACAAGATGAAATATTGGAAGCGGATGTCAACTCGTCTAGAACGGGATCATGACAAAGCAGGGACGTCACGGGGAGAGGAGGAAGAAGTCATAAATGAAATAGAGACCACCCGATTCCTGTCCTTGAGCGAGTTGCGAGATATGCGAAGAGATTATAGCCATCATTCAGGTGAGTACATTGTCACCTGGCTGCTCCGATGCTGGGATAATGGGGCCAGTAGCCTGGAATTAGAGGGAAAAGAAGCCAAACAACTGGAATCCCTTTCTGGGGAAGGGGGTGTTGACAAAGCAATTGGGAAAAAAACACAAGCCCTCAGCCTCTGGAGGCGACTCCTGTCCAGAGTGAAGGAAAGGTATCCCTTTAAAGAAGATGTTACATATCGCCCAGGAAAATGGACAACTATGGAGAAAGGCATCCAGTATCTGAGGGAATTATCTGTGTTTGAGGTGATTTATGGTGTCCTGGACGATCAACAGTCATCCAAAGATCCAGATGAAGCCGAGTGCAAACGACCCATGTGGCGGAAGTTTGTACAGAGCGCACCATCTTCGCATGCAAACTCATTGGCAGTAATGTCCTGGAAAGATGACGAGACACCAACGGTGGCTGAGGTGATTGACAGACTCTGGGATTACAAAACAAATCTCTCTTCCTTGTTTGTCTCTGCTGTGGAGAAACTATCCCAAGAGGTCCAGCAACTCAAAGAAGATATGTCCTACTCCCCACCTCTACAGAGTAGTGTCTCAGCTGTTAGGAATAAGCGTCCTTTGGCTCAAAGGAGGGGATACACACCACGGGCCACCCTATGGTTCTACCTGCGTGACCACGGAGAGGACATGATGAGGTGGGATGGCAAGCCTACCTCGACCCTACAGGCACGAGTGCGTGAACTGCAAGGAAGAACAGTCACTCAGGGAGGCTCATCCAGGAAAGCTGCTGCTCCAGTTTCCAGTGAGCAAGTCCCCAGACAGAGGAGTAGAAGCGCTGATTTTATTTCTAAGCCTAATAGAGGGACTCCTGATTCACATTTACAGGAAGTGAGTTGTGACTGCCATGATCAAGACTAGAGGGGCCCTGCCTCCAGCCGGGTGGAGGAAAGGGATAACCGGGCTTACTGGACTGTGTGGATCCGATGGCCTGGCATGTCCGACCCACAGAAGTATAAAGCTTTAGTGGACACCGGCGCACAGTGTACCTTAATGCCATCAAACTATATAGGGACAGAACCCATCAGCATTGCTGGAGTGACAGGGGGATCCCAAGAGCTAACTGTATTGGAGGCCAAAGTGAGCCTAACTAGGAATGAGTAGTAAAAGCACCCCATTGTGACTGGCCCAGAGGCTCCGTGCATCCTTGGCATAGACTGCCTGAGGAGAGGGTATTTCAAGGACCCAAAAGGGTACAGGTGGGCTTTTGGTGTAGCTGCCTTGGAGACGGAGGAAATTAAACAGCTGTCTACATTACCTGGCCTCTCAAAGGACTGTTCTGTTGTGGGGTTGCTGAAGGTCAAAGAACAGGTGCCAATCGCCACCACAACAGTGCACCGGTGGCAATATCACACCAACAGAGACTCTCTGATCCCCATCCATGAGCTCATTCACCAACTGAGGAGCCAAGGAGTCATCAGTAAGACCTACTCACCCTTTAACAGTCCCATATGGCCAGTGCGGAAGTCTAATGGAGAGTGGAGACTAACAGTAGACTATCGTGGCCTGAATGAAGTCACTCCACCGTTGAGTGCTGCTGTGCCAGACATGCTAGAACTTCAATACGAACTGGAGTCCAAGGCAGCCAAGTGGTATGCCACAACCGATATTGCTAATGCATTCTTCTCAATCCCTCTGGCAGCAGAGTGCAGGCCACAGTTTGCTTTCACATGGAGGGGCGTCCAGTACACCTGGAATCGACTGCCCCGGGGGTGGAAACACAGTCCTACCATTTTCCACGGACTGATTCAGGCTGTACTGGAACAGGGAGAAGCTCCAGAACACCTTCAATACATTGATGACATCATTGTGTGGGGCAACACAGCAGAAGAAGTTTTTGAGAAAGGGAAGAAAATAGTCCAATTCCTTCGGAAAGCTGGTTTTGCCATAAAACAAAGTAAGGTCAAGGGACCTGCACAAGAGATCCAGTTCTTAGGAATCAAATGGCAAGATGGACGTCGTCATATTCCAATGGATGTGATCAACAAAATAGCAGCCATGTCTCCACCAACTAGCAAAAAGGAAACAGAAGCTTTCTTGGGTGTTGTGGGTTTTTGGAGAATGCATATTCCAAATTACAGTATGATCGTAAGCCCTCTCTATCAAGTGACCCGGAAAAAGAATGATTTCAAATGGGGCCCTGAGCAACGACAAGCCTTTGAACAGATTAAACGAGAAATAGTTCATGCAGTAGCTCTCGGGCCAGTCTGGGCAGGACAAGATGTAAAAAATGTGCTCTACACTGCAGCCAGGGAGAATGGCCCTACCTGGAGCCTCCGGCAGAAAGCACATGGGGAGACCCGGGGTCGACCCCTAGGGTTTTGGAGTTGGGGATACAGAGGGTCCGAAGCCCGCTATACTCCAACTGAAAAAGAGATATTGGCAGCATATGAAGGGGTTCGAGCTGCTTCAGAAGTGGTTGGTACTGAAGCACAGTTGCTCCTGGCACCCCGACTGCCAGTGCTGGGCTGGATGGTCAGAGTAAATGTCCCCTCTACACACCATGCAACTGATGCTACGTGGAGTAAATGGGTTGCACTGATCACCCAGCGGGCTCGAGTAGGAAACCCCAGTCGCCCAGGAATCTTGGAAGTGATTATGGACTGGCCAGAAGGCAAAGATTTTGGATTATCACCAGAGGACGAGGTGACATGTGCTGAAGAAGCCCCACTGGAAAACAAACTGCCAGAAGATGAAAAGCAGTATGCCCTGTTCACTGATGGGTCCTGTCGCCTTGTGGGAAAGCACCAGAGATGGAAGACATCTGTATGGAGTCCTACATGACAAGTCGCAGAAACTGCTGAAGGAGAAGGTGAATTGAGCCAGTTTGCAGAGGTAAAGGCCATCCAGCTGGCCTTAGACATTGCTGAACAGGAAAAGTGGGCAGCGCTCTATCTCTATACTGATTCCTGGATGGTGGCAAATGCCTTGTGGGGCTGGCTGCAGCAGTGGAAGCAAAGCAACTGGCAGCGCAGAGGCAAACCCATTTGGGCCGTCACATTGTGGCAAGATATTGCTACCCGGGTAGAAAACCTGGTTGTAAAGGTATGTCATGTGGATGCTCATGTCCCCAAGAGTCGGGCCACTGAAGAACATCGGAACAACCAGCAGGTAGATCAGGCTGCCAAGATTGAAGTGGCTGAGGTGGATCTGGACTGGCAGCAGAAGTGTGAGCTATTTCTAACTCGGTGGGCCCATGACACCTCAGGCCATCAAGGGAGAGATGCAACATACAGGTGGGCTTGTTATTGAGGGGTGGACTTGACCATGGATGTTATTGCATATAACATTGCGCTGCAATCAAGCAAGCGAAGCGGGTAAAGCCTCTGTGGTATGGGGGACGATGGCTGAAATATAAATATGGGGAGGCCTGGCAAATTGAGTATATCACACTCCCACAGACCCGTCAAGGCAAGCGCCATGTGCTTACAATGGTAGAAACAACAACTGGCTGGCTGGAAACATATCCTGTCCCCCATGCCTCTGCCCAGAACACTATCCTGGGTCTCGAAAAACAAGTCCTGTGGCGACATGGCACCCCAGAGAGAATTGAGTCAGACAATGGGACTCATTTCTGAAATAGCCTCATAGACACCTGGGCCAAAGAGCATGGCATTGAGTGGGTATATCACATCCCCTATCACGCACCAGCCTCTTTGGAAAATTGAACATTACAATGGACTGTTAAAAACTACACTGTGAGCAATGGTGGGTGGAACATTCAAGCACCGGGATACACATTTAGCAATAGCCACCTGGTTAGTCAACACGAGGGGATCTGCCAATCGAGCTGGCCTTGCCCAGTCAGAAATCCTACATACTGTGGAAGGGGATAGAGTCCCTGTAGTGCACACAAAAAGTATGCTGGGCAAAACAGTCTGGGTTCTTCCTGCCTCAGGCAAATGCAAACCCATTTGTGGGATTGTGTTTGCTCGAGGACCTGGGTGCACTTGGTGGGTGATGCGGGAGGATGGAGAAAGCCGATGTGTGCCTCAAGGGGATTTGATTTTGGGCGAAAACAGTCCATGAACTGAATGGCACAATGTGAACTGCTACATAATATTGTGTGTCACCTCTGTGTTGTATCAATGATATCACAGTACGAGCCTCCCAACCCATGGAAGACAAACTATGAAACAAGCCGTGTAGCAGTGATGGAATGATGACTGACTTGGTATGCAGCAGCCCAATGCCACACATACCACCCCTCCCTCCCTGAAAGACTGATATGACAGATGGAGCCCAGAGTCATGGACTGGGTGAACTCAATGGACATTTTAATGGGCATTTTACAGGGAAGGTCCATGAACTAAGGGAATGATGTCTGTGTATTAAGGGATGGGAAGGGGAGGGGTGGTGGTTGGTACAGTTGTATTGGATGGTATGAGACCTGGGCATGGTGTAAATGGTATGGACTAAGGGGTGGAGAATGTGCTGGTTTTGGCTGAGAAGGGGCTAATTCTCCTCACTGTGGGAGTGGGCTACCTTTCCAGCTTCCTGTGCTCTGCCATGTGGTGGGAGGCTGGGAGGGGCAGGGCCACGGTGGGGGCGGCTGACCCTGACTGGCCAATGGCACGTTCATTCCATACCATGTGACACCATGACCAGTGTATTAAGGGGGGGCAGTTTGCAGCTTGGGAGCAGCGCGGTGTTGGGTCGGCAGGCAGTGAGTGGCTGCATTGCATGCAGTTTGTTTCAGCGGTTCGTTCCCCCTCCCCCAGGGCTTTGCGCCTCTCGTTGTTCTCCATTGCATTGCATTTCTGTTGTTGTTTCTTTTAATTTTCATTATTAAACTGTTCTTATCCCAACCCACGAGCGTTACCCTTCTGATTCTCTCCCCCATCTACCGGTGGGGGAGGGAGCGAGCGACTGTGTGGGGCTGAGCTGCCGGCTAAACCACGACATGTGGTCACGAATACGTTTAGATATATTGTGTTTGCATGGCAAGGTTTTGGTAGTGGGGGGGCTACTGGGGTGGCTTCTGTGAAAAACTGCTAGAAGCTTCCCCTATGTTCAATAGAGCCAATGCCAGCTGTTTCCAAGGCAGTCTGGCTGCCAGCCAAAGCTGAGCCAATCAGCATCGGTGGTAGTGCCTTGTGGAATAATCACTGGAGGTGACTTAGAAATTAAACTTATGTTTTTAGAAAAGGTAAAGCATTGAAGAAGCTTTCAGGGTGAAGTGCAGCTGCTATGTGAGGAATCTATTCCACCAAAGTTCCCTAGTAACCTTAGATGTCAGCAATGCCAGGAGAACTTGGCGTACTGACTCTAAGAGAAGTTGTCCAGAGGGTGGAGTGGTGTGGAGGCATCACGGCAGGGCTCTGTGATAAATGGGAACTTGAGGTACCATGGAGCTGGTACCCTGCATATTTGCTGCCCTGGGCCAACAGTCCATCATACTGTTGACAAAATGCTATCCTTTTGGTCAACTTTGCTCATTATAACATTATAATACCAAAACACACCTCCATCCCAAAAGCTACCCACCTCTAAGGTGCGACCGCCCCCACTGGGCATGCGCTTTGAATTTTTCTAGTCTACAGCTTTAAAAGTAAAGCGAGGAAATTTTACACCAATCATAATAAAGGTATATGTGACTAGAGTCACTCAAGCTCCACCTGAAAGATAAAAAATAGTATAAAATGTGTGAAAAGAAAGAGGGTGTTAGGGAAGATACCATCGCATACCACCCTGACTTCTGGGACCTGTCGACAGGCTGAGCCTCTCTTCCCCCCCCACTGGGACACCTTTGGGTAAGATTAAAACATCTGGTTATACCAACTGTTTCCCTGAGAAAACTTAAAAACCTCTCTATAGCTTCACTTTAAATCTCCAATGCTTCATATTTGCTTAACGCACTTGTAGCCTAGCAGTGTTACTCATCTTCTTAGTATTTGTGTGTCTTGTAACCAGTAATCTTATCACCGGTAACCCAAAGAACCTGTGTATCTGTTGCTTTAATAAATTGCACTATTCATTAATTTAGCTGTGATTGTTCTCATTGAACGTGACTGGCCTGGGCATCTGCCAAATTAGTTACTAACAACAAATACTCTGATGAGTGGTTACTTCTACAACCCTTAGAAAATAAACTGTTGACCAAGTCTGAGACTAAGACTGAACTTAGTTGCACCTAGACTCCTCTCAGAGAAGGAGTTTAGAAAGCAAGGGGGGTCCTGTCTGAACCTCGTGACTCAACAGTAGGGTCTCTCCCTAGCCACTCCTCAGACTCCTACCATTAATGCAACACACCTCTGTAATAACATATTTAAGAAGGGGGGAAAAAAGCTGCTGCAGAACAGCAGCTGGGAGAGAGGAGTGAGAATATGCAAGAGAAACAACTCTGCAGACACCAAGGTCTGTGAAGAAGGAGGGGGAGGAGGTGCTCCAGGTGCTGGAGCAGAGATTCCCCTGCAGCCTGTGGTGAAAACCATGGTGATGCAGGTTGTCCCCCTGCAGCCCCTGTAGGTTAACGGTGTAGCAGATATCCACCTGCAATCCATGGAGGACCCCATGCTGGAACAGGTGAACGTGCCCAAAGGAGGCTGAGCAGTCTGTTCCTGAAGGACTGCACCCTGTGGAAGGGATACCCATGCTGGAGCAGTTTGTTAAGAACTGTAGCCCATGGGAAGGACCCATGTTGGAGAAGTTAGTGGAGGACTGTCTCCTGTGGGAGGAACCCTGTGTTGGAGCAGGGGAAGAGTGTGAGGAGGAAGGAGTGGCAGAGACAACGTGTGATGAACTGACCAAAATCCCCATTCCCTGTTTCCCTGCACCACTCGGGGGTAGGAGGTAGAGAAATCAGGAGTGAAGTTGAGCCCAGGTAAAAGGGAGGGGTGGGGGGAAGGTGTTTTAAGATTTGGTTTTATTTCTCATTACCCTACTCTGATTTGATTGTTAATAAATTAAATTACTTTCCCCAAGTTGAGTCTGTTTTGCCTGTGATGGTAATAGGTGAGTGATCCTTCCCTGTCCTTATCTTGCTCCACAAGACTTGGTTAAAGTCTCACTGCAAGTTTGTGAATAGTCAAATTACGGCCCAGATCTCCCTCTAACTCTTTTGGTTAGTAGCACAGTCACCCCAATCTCCAGGCAGATGATGGGCAGCTGTGACCACACCACAAGCTAGTGTACCACATGACAGAGCAGGCAGCGGAAATGGGAAGCAGAAGTTATAGACCCTTGGACATGAGTTGGGAACAGAAAACTTCAAGGGGCCAATTTCAGAAAAATAAAGTATTCCAAGGAACTGGTTTAGTAAGGCCTTTACTGAAATTACTGATTTCTGTGAATGATTCTAACTGACACAATGCAAATATTGCAGGAAATAAATACCTAAGCAATACAACTGCTTAAAATAAACAGAAAGCATGGTCTTAATATTAAAATTCCTGAATGTGTTACAATAAAAGAAAAAGGAAGAAAAAAAGGCAAGTTCCTACTAGGTGGGCTTTAAATATGAAACTGATAAAAAGGGTCTATTGCACCTCCAGGTGGGAAGCTGTCATGGTTTAGCCAGCAACTCAGCCCCACACAGTCGCTCGTTCGCTCACTCCCCCACCAGTAGATGGGGGAGAGAATCAGAAGGGTAATGCTCGTGGGTTGGGATAAGAACAGTTTAATAATTAAAATTAAAAAAAGAAAAAACAACAACAAAAACACAGTGGAAAGGAGAACGAGAGGCATGAAACCCGGGGGGGGGGAAGGGAATGAACTGCCAAAACAAACCGCACGCAATGCAGCCGCCCACCGACCCAACACCACAGCTCTTTCGAGCCGTAAACTGCCCCCCCTTAATATACTGGTCATGGTGTCACATGGTATGGAATGAACGTGCCATTGGCCAGTCGGGGTCAGCCGCCCCCACCGTGGCCCTCCCCCTCCCAGCCTCCCGCCACATGGCAGAGCACGGGAAGCTGGAAAGGTAGCCGACCCCCACAGTGAGGAGAATTAACCCCTTCTCAGCCAAAACCAGCACAGAAGCTAAGTGTGAACATCAAATGGGCAGATACCACCTTTTGTTATCATAATCTCTAATGTAAGGTTCCTTCTATACAAATATGGCAAGTGCATGTATTTAATTTATCAAACTATTTCTAGACATACTTGGTCAAACCTTTAGCCTTAGTTTTTTATTTTGTGTTACCTTAGCAGGTCTGCTCTTGTTCTGTGGTTAGTTCTAATTGTGTAAGTAGTAAATTCATTGCTTCTGAATCTTCTTCCATTTGCATCTCTTTTTGGCCTTAGACTAAAAGCCTTAATTTATACAGCATTCAGTAAAATGTTTCCAGAAGTCTATTAGCAGTATTATCTTCCCCTCTAGTGAACTCAGTACTTGTTTGTACAGTACGTACTACATAATGTCTAGAAGATGTCAAATATAACGGCTCCTTGACTTCCAGAATAAATCTGTATCTGTGTATCTAATCAGAGCTGTCTTTTTCACTCCAGACTGGTAAAAACTTAATTGCCATAGAGCTCAGTAAAGACCACTTGTTTTTGTGGGTACATCTTTTGTAGCTGCGTTGTAAGTCTGGCTTCTGGATTGTTTAGAAGGCAGTCCCAAGTATCTCCAAGGAAGGAAAGCATTACGAAGAGCAATATTAATGTTCCCATTGACTGTCTAGAAGCCAAAGTATTTGATAGTATTTGGGAGAAGTTTCCTGTGTGTCTACATAGTACAAACTGCAGATTTTAAAATGGAAAGCTGAAAGAAGTTGCTGTCATATTTTGAAGAATTTTGAGAACATAATATTGGGATCTAATCTGTACCTTCTTAGAATTAGAATATATTTAACTCTAGCTACAGCAAAGCATTTATGGAAATGTTGTCTTGCTAATCCAGCTCTTCCAGTCCATGTCAGCATTGGTTACACTGCGGTGTTTGACACACCTGCACCAACTTTAAACCTGTCCAACGAGCTAAGTAAATACAGAGACTATATGGCCAGACACAGCTTTGTCTGTGTTGTGGTTTAGCCCCAGCCTGCAACTAAGCCCCACACAGCCACTCGCTCACTCCCCCACCAGCGGGATGGGGGAGAGAATCAGAAGGGTAAAACTGAGAAAACTCATGTGTTGAGATAAGAACAGCTTAATAATTAAAATAAAACAATAATAATAACAACAAAAACAATAATAATATAATGAAAAGGAAAATAATGAGAGAGAGATGTGAAACCCGAGGGGGGGGGTGGTGAACAACAAAAACAGAGAAGTGATGCAGCCCCTCACCACCCGCTGACCCGACACCACCAGTCCCTCAGTCACAACCACTCCCCCCTTACGCCAACTCCCCTAGTTAATATACTGGTCATGACATCATATGATATGGAATATCCCATTGGCCAGTTTGGATCCGCTGTCTTGGCTGTGGCCCCTCTCCTCCCGGCTTCTTGCCCACCTGGCAGAGCATGGGAAGCTGGAAAGGTCCCTAACTAGTATAGGCACTGCTTACCAACTTAGCAACATTTAGCCACTACTTAACAACAACTAAAACATCAATGTGCCATCAACACTATACCAGCTACAGTGAAGAAAATTAACTCTATCCCAGCTGAAACCAGCACATTCTGCTACTGAGATTTTGTTGCCAGCTATATCCAAGGTGTAAATTCAAGCCCAGCTCAAGGATAATTTCATAAGATACAGTCAGTTCAGCAAAGGCCACCTGGGAGCAGTGACGTGATTGCTGTTTAAGGAATAGAGTTGACATGACAGCTGTAATACATTCCCTAGTAACTGAACTGGAAATGCTGTCCTCTACTTTTAGGATTTACGAAACGTTAATCTGCCTTGACCTTATGACCCTTTTGACTAACATGGTTAAGTTTATTCAGTTTCCACAACCAACTGAACACAGCCATCTGGCACAGCCAGAGCCTTTGACCCTCCTGCCTGAGTGACCAGTTGCCCATTAATTAGGGGATGACTTTACCCAAGATCAATCCTATTCCTGTAGGGCCTATAGCAAGCTTGACTGTGTGTGAACATATATGTAAACACATATGTATATATGCATCTGCTTTTAGCGAAGACATCCTTTAAATTCCCTATAGAACTGGGTTTTAAATATTACGAGGTTAAGACCTCTTCCCCCTCTCTAGTCCCCTCCCCCTGAAAAAAACTGTACATTGCTACATTACATCAACATTTAGGAGTCCTAGAATAATTAATAACAATTGTATCAGATTGTCTGAGTCCAGTTCATGCCAAATTTGTGCAACAATTAGAAATGCAAACCCAAATATTTTCACATTTCTAGTAAAAAACCAATCCAGAATGATGGGAGAAAAATTCCCACTTTGAGCATTGCTTTGCAAACATACAGTCCCCCAAACACCTGATCCTGCAGAACTTTTAAGCACTTCCTTAATCCCAAGCACGTGAATAAACCAATTGGTTTTGGAAAATTCATAAATGGTCTTTAAGGATTTGCTTAAATGTTTTGCTGGAGAGATCATCAGGGATCTGCAAGACAGCCTTTTCTACTTCTGTCAGGTCTCTCAATTATGTTTTTAAGAGAAGATCACTAAAATTTCTTGTCAAAGACCATGCAGAATAGACATAAATTTGTAGAGATTTTAGGTAGGGAAGATGTATGGTGAGGGTGCACAGAAATGTTAATTTCCCAAGACATAATATCCTTCCAAAGTATTGAAACAAAACTATTTGGTGGATATAGGATCAATTTATTTAAAACATGGTAGTCTGGAAAAATTGACAGCACTCCCAACTGTTCTTTGAACAAGTGGAGAAGTATGTCAGAGGCCTTAGTTTTGCTCATGTTGGGCCTCCTCCAAGATACCACTTACAGGCTTCTGAGTCAGTGGGGCCCCTGCTCCCTACAGGGTATTGTGAGAGCACAATGCACTCGGGCCTCCAAAGCCACTCTCCCAGGGAAGAACTGCATTTGTGGCAATCAGGATAGCAGAGGGAAAGACAAAATAAGCAGCCTAAGGAATTAATCTGTAAGGAAACAGTAAGGAAACTCATAGTTTAGGTTGGGTTTTTTTATAGCCAAGGAAAAGGAAGAAAACAATGTAAGTGTCCAGAGAGGTGGGCATAAGATGTGCCAAATATAGAATCATAGAATCATTAAGCTTGGAAAAGATATCTAGGATAATCAAGTCCAACTGTCAACCCAACACTACCATGTATCCTAAATCATGCCCTGAAATGCCACATCTATACATCTTCTAAGTACCTCCAGGGATGGTGACTCCACCACCTCCCTGGGCAGCCTGTTCCAATGCCTGACCACTCTTTCAGTAAAGAAATTTTTCCTAATATCCAATCTAAAACTCCCCTGACACAGCTTGAAGCTGTTTCCTCTCATTCTATTGCTAGTGACCTGGGAGAAGAGACCAACACCCACCTCACTACAACCTCCTTTCAGGTAGTTGTAGAGAGCAATAAGGTCTCCCCTCAGCCTCCTCTTCTCCAGACTCAACAACCCCAGTTCCCTCAACCTCTCCTCATAAGACTTGCTCTCTAGACCCTTCACCAGCTTTGTTGCCCTTCTCTGGACATGCTCCAACAACTCAATGTCCTTCTTGTAGTGAGGAGCCCAAAACTAAACACAGTATTCAAGGTGTGGCCTCACCAGTGCTGAGTACAGGGGCACAATCACTTCCCTACTCCTTCTGGCCACGCTATTCCTGATACAAGCCAGGATGCCGTTGGCCTTCTTGGCCACCTGAGCACACCGCTGGCTCATGTTCAGGCAGCTGTCAACCAACACCCCCAGGTCCTTCTCTGCCAGGCAGCTTTCCAGCCACTCTTCCCCAAGCCTGTAGCATTGCATGGGGTTGTTGTGACCAAAGTGCACTTGGCCTTGTTAAGCCTCATACCGTTGGCCTCGGCCCATCGATCCAGCCTGTCCAGGTCCCTCTGCAGAGCCTTCCTGCCCTCAAGCAGATCGACACTCTGGTCCCCGCTATACAAAAAGGATGTAGACAGTCTGGAAGGGGTCCAGAGAAGGGCCACCAAGATGATCAAAGGACTGGGAAGTTTGCCATATGAGGATAGGCTGGGAGAACTGGGTTTGTTCAGCCTTGAGAAAAGGAGGCTCAGAGGGGATCTCATCACCATGTACCAGTACTTAAGGGGTAGTTACAAAGAAGACGGAGACTCCCTTTCTACACGGAGTCACATGGAGAGGACAAGGGGGAATGGACACAAGTTGCTCTTGGGGACATTCCAATTGGACATCAGAGGAAAATTTTTCACATTGAGGACAGTCAACCATTGGAATAATCTCCCCAGGGAAGTGGTTGACTCGGCCACATTGGACACCTTTAATAGTCATCTGGACAGGGTGCTGGGCCACTTGTGTAGACTGTGCTCTTCCTGGAAAGGTTGGACTAGATGATCCCTGAGGTCCCTTCCAACCCATGATTCTGTGATTCTGTGATTCTGTGAACACTCCCACCCAATTTGGGGTCATCTGCAAACTTACTGAGGGTGCAATCAATCCCCTCATCCAGATCATTGATAAAGATATTAAATAAGACTGGCCGCAACACTGAGCCCTGGGGAACCCCGCTCGTGACTGGCCACCAACTGGATTTAGCTCCATTCACCACAACTCTCTGGGCTCAGCCATCCAGCAAGTTTTTTACCCAGCAAAGAGTACACCCGTCCAAGCCATGAGCCACCAGCTTCTCTAGGAGGATACTGTGGGAGACAGTATCAAAGGCTTTGCTAACGTCCAGGTAGACAACATCCACAGCCTTTCCCTCGTCCACCAGGTGGGTCACCTGGTCATAGAAGGAGATCAGGTTGGTCAGGCAGGACCTGCCTTTCATGAACCCATGCTGGCTGGGCCTGATTCCCTGGTTGTCCTGCACATGCCTGGTGAGCACACTCAAGGTTAACCACTCCATAACCTTCCCCAGTACCAAGGTCAGCCTGACAGGCCTGTAGTTCCCCTGATCCTCCTTCCAGCCATGATGTAGTAAGCAGTTTGAATTCACTGATAGAACTCCACTGTGTTAATTTCTATCAGAACACTGACTAGGACAAAATCATAACACAGATTCCTTAGTTGTTTTTTAATCATATCCTTCAACCAGTACAAGGGGTCCAGTCCCTGAAGTCAACTGATATGTCAAATTCACAAGAACAATCCATGACATTCCAAGAAATGTTGTTGCAAGATTAACTCATTTTTTATTGCTTTGAAGAGAGACAGAGACTACAGTTAAAAAAAAAAAAAAGGAGCAAATCATGGACAGAAACAGGTTTGCTTTACAAAAACTGATACCACCAGTTAAAAGAAAAAAAAAGAAAAAAAAGAGTAAATCAAACATCCCTCCATATAGGCTAAAGGGGGAATACAATCTGTTTATTTACTGAAGGTTTTTAATGCACTGCCTTTTAGATAAGGACTTTTATTTTTGTCATGCAGTACACTTTCTAACAACAGCAAAAGGGAAAAAAGAAATATTGTGCTTAACCCAGCCTGGTACAGTGCTGACCCCAACCGTGTGCCTTTATACATGTTTTAGAGGTATCTGGATGGGTCTGACAGAGAAAGCTCCAAACACATTATGGAGTTACATAAATAAAAAATAATATGTTGTAGATCAACATGAAATATAAAGGCAATCTGTATCCTATTATTTAGCCATATTTTACAGGCTTAGAATCATAGAATCATAGAATGGTTTGGGTTGGAAGGGACATTTAAAGGTCATCCAGTCCAACACCCCTGCAGCAAGCAGGGACATCTTCAACTAGATCAAGTTTATCCAGAAGGATACTGTGAGAGACGGTATCAAAAGCTTTGCTAAAATCCAAAAACCCCACATGTACTGGCTTCCCTTGGTCAACTAGATGCGTGACCTTGTCATAAAAGGAAATTAAGTTAGTTAAGCAGGACTTTCCCCTCTTGAACCCATGCTGGCTATGACCAATGACTGCATTGTCTCTCAAGTGTTTTTCAGTAACTCCCAGAATAACCTTCTCCATAATTTTACCAGGCACTGAAGTGGGACTGACAGGCCTGTAATTACCAGGGTCTTCCTCCTTACCCTTCCTGAGAATTAGGACGTTTGCCAGCTTCCAGTCAATTGGGACCTCTCTAGACTCCCAAGACTATTGAAAAATAATGTAGAGAGGTCCCATGATGACATCGGCCAGCTCTTTCAGTACCTTGGGATGAATCCCATCAGGCCTCATAGACTGATGCACATCCAGCTGGAGCAGCAAGTCTTGAACATGTTCAGAGTCAGCTGGGATTTTATCACAGAATCATAGAATGGTTTGGGTTGGAAGGGACCTTTAAAGGTCATCTAGTCCAAACCCCTCTGCAATGAGCAGGGACATCTTCAACTAGATCAGGTTGCTCAGAGCCCCATCCAACCTGACCATGAATGTTTCCAGGGATGGGGCATCTACCACCTCTCTGGGCAACCTGTTCCACTGTTTCACCACCCTCATCATAAAAAATGTCTTCATTATGTCTAGTCTGAATCTACCCTCTTTTAGTTTAAAACCATTACCCCTTGTCCTATCGCTACAGGTCCTACTAAAAACTCTTTCCCCATCTTTCTTTTAAGTACTGGAAGGCTGCAGTAAGGTCTCCCCACAGGCTAAACAACCCCAAATCTCTCAGCCTTTCTTCATAAGGAGAGGTGTTCCATCCCTCTGATCATTTTTGTGGTCCTCCTCTGGACCTGCTCCAACAGCTCCATGTCCTTCCTGTGTTGAGGCCTCCAGAGCTGGACGCAGTCTCACCAGAGCAGAGTAGAGGGGCAGAATCACCTCCCTTGACCTGCTGGCCATGCTTAAAGAAGCAGCCCAGGATACAGTTGGCTTTCTGGGCTGCGAACACACATTGCCAGCTCATGTCCAGCTTTTCATCTACCAAGACCTTCTTGGCAGGGCTGCTCTCAATCCCTTCATCACCCAGCCTGTATTGATACCAGGGGGTGCCCTGACCCAGGTGCAGGACCTTGCACTTGGCCTTGTTGAACCTCATGAGGTTCACAGGGGCCCACTTCTTGATCTTGTCTGAGTCTCTCTGAAAGGCATCCCATCCCTCAGGCATGTCAACTGCACCACTCAGCTTGGTGTCATCTTCAAACTTGCTGATGGTGTGCTTGATCCCATTTGTCCTTAAACTGCCAGCTGTGTTCTTCTTCCTTGTCCCTGAGGGCAGTTTCCCAGGGGGTCCTATTGACTAACTCCTTGAACAGCTGGAAGTTTGCTTTCCTAAAACTCAGGGTCCTGACATTACTCTTTGCTTGTCGCATATCTGTCAGGACTGCAAACTCCACCAGTGCATGGCTATTGCAGCCCAGGCTGCCTCCAATCTTGACGTCACTGATTAGCTCACTTGCATTGGTGATTATCAGGTCCAGTATCGCATCCCCTTGGGTAGGGCTGTCTATTACCTGGCTTAAGAAGTTATCCTCAACGCATTCTAGGAATCTCCTGGACTGCCTACAGCTCACCATGCTACTTTTCCAGCAGACGTCAGGGTGGTTGAAGTCCCCCAGCAGGACGAGAGCCTGCAAGCATGATGCCTCCTGCAGCTGGAGTAAGAAGGCTTCATTACTAGGATCCCCTTGTAGCAGCCTGTAGTAAATACCATCCACAAGGTTCCTTTTGTTGCTTCTGTCTCTGATTCTTGCCCATAAGCTTTAGACCTGCTCATGGCTATTCTTCAGAGACAGCTCTTCACAATCTATCCATTTCTTGACATAGAGGGCAACCCCTCTGCCCCTCCTTCCTCACCTGTCCCTTCTGAAAAGCTGGTAGCTATTGATAGCTGTGCTCCAGTCATGGGATTTGTCCCACCAGGTTTCAGTAATGGCAACTAGGTCGTACATTTCTAGCAGCATGGTGGCTTCCAACTCTTCCTGCTTGTTGCCCATTCTACGTGCATTGGTGTAGAGAAACTTCAGATGGTCTGTTGGCAATGTCACCTTCTTAGAGGAACACCCCTGTCATGGTTTAGCCCCAGTCAGCAACTAAACACCACACAGCTGCTCGCTAACTCCCCCCACCCCTGTGGGATGGGGGAGAGAATCGGAAGGGCCAAAGTAAGAAAACTCGTGGGTTGAGATAAGAACAGTTTAATAACTAAAATAAAATATAATAATAATATAATTAAAAGGAAAATATTGAGAAAGAGAGAGGTGAAACCTCGGGAGGAGGGGAAAAAACCCAAACAACAAGTGATGCAACCACTCACCACCCACTGACCGACGCTGCCGGTCCCCGAGCCGCGATTGCTCCCTCCCTCCCCCAGCCAGCTCCTCCCAGTTAACATACTGGGCATGACATTACATGATATGGAAGATCCCTTTGGCCAGTTTGAATCCGCTCTCTTAGCTGTTGTGCACCCAGCAGAGCATGGGAAGCTAGAAAAGTCCTTGACTAGTATAAGCACTACCTAGCAACAACCAAAACATCGTTGTGTTATCAACATTGTTTTCATACTAAGTCCAAAGCACAGCACTGTGCCAGCTAGAGTGAAGAAAATTAACTCTATCCCAGCTAAAACCATGACAGTATCCACCCCTTATTCCATATCATTCACGTTATGCTCAGGTCCCATACTGTCCAATACAACTTCAATAAGCCCTACCCGACTTCTCATCCATTAACAGAATATACAGATTTCATTTATCATTCCCCTACTCTATGGAACACTCCTGTAAAATGTCCATTTAGTTCATTTAGTCCATGACTTTGGGTTCCATCTATTGTACGATTCTTTCAGAGAGGTGCTGTGTGTGGTGTTGGACTGTTCCATGCTGAAGTCAGTCCTCGTTCCATCATGGCTGCACTATAAGTCCTTGTTCTAATACCACTGCACTTTGCTTGGTTCAATGAAAGCTCATATTTTTTTTATTAACCTGGGAGATTCCCAACATGATACCGTTGATATGGCATATATCAACCATAGGAGTGATGAGATACAACATTAAATAGCAATTAACAGCATACCATTCAGTTCATTGGCTGTTTTCACTCAAAATCAAATCCCCTTGAGGTACACACCGGACTCCTCCATCCTCCCGCATCACCCACTAAGTGCACCCAGGTCCTTGAGAAAAAGCAATCCCACGAATGGGTTTGCCTCTACCTGAGGCAGGAATAACCCAGGCAGTTTCCCCAGTGTATTTTCTACATAAACTAAAAGGACTCTATCCCCTTCCACAGTATGTAAGGATTCTGATTGGGCAGGGCCAGCTCGATTGGCAGATCCCCTAGTGTTGACTACCCAAGTGGCTTCTGCTAAATGTGTATACCAGTGTTTAAATGTTCTACCCCTCATTGCTCTCAGTATTGTTTTTAATAGCCCATTGTATCTTTCGATTTTCCCAGAGGCTGGTTGTGCTTTTTTTGGCTGAGAAGGGGTTAATTCTCTTCATTGAGGTGCCTGTGGTGGTCGGGGACCTTTCCAGCTTCCCACGCTCTGCCGCATGGGCAGGAGGCTGGGAGGGGCGGGGCCACGGCCAGCGCAGCTGACCCCGAGTGGCCAATGGGATGTTAATTCCATACCATGTGACACCATGACCAGTATATTAAGGGGGCAGTTGCAGCTCGGGGAGGCGCAGTGTCAGGTCAGGGGGCAGTGAGCGGCTGTGTTGTGTGCAATTCGTTTTGGTGGTTCATCCCACTCCCCCCTCCCCCCCAGGTTTCACGCCTCTCATTGTTTTCCTTGCCATTGCATTTTTGTTGTTGTTTTCTTTATTTCAATTATTAAACTGTTCTTATCTCAACCCACAAGCGTTACCCTTCTGATTCTCTCCCCCATCTCACCAGTGGGGGAGTGAGCGAGCGACTGTGGGGCTGAGTTGCTGGCTAAACCGCAACATGCTTTCCCACAAGATGACAGGCCTCATCAGTGAACAGGATGTATTGCTTATCAATTTCTGGCAGTTTGTTTTACAGTGGGACTCCTTCAGCACATGTCACCTCCTCCGCTGGTGATAGCCCAAAATCTTTGCCTTCTGGCCAGTCCATGATCACTTCCAAGATTCCTGGGTGACTAGGGTATTCTGTTCAAGCCCATTGGGTGATCAGTGCAACCCATTTACTCGCTGTAGCATCCATTGCATGATGTGTATAGGGGACCTTTCCTTTGAACATCCAGCCCAGCACTGGCACTCGGAGTGCCAAGAGCAACTGTGCCTCAGCACTAAGCACTTCTGAAGCAGCTTGAACCCCTTCATATGCTGCCAATATCTCTTTTTCAGTTGGAGTATAGCGGACATCAGACCGCTCTGTATCCACGACTCCAAAACCCTAGGGGTCGACCCCGGGTCTCCCCATGTGCTTTCTGCCGGAGGCTCCAGGTAGGGCCATTCTCCCTGGCTGCAGTGTAGAGCACATTTTTTACATCTTGTCCTGAAAAGGGCAGTGTATGCCTGAAGGCTAGTAAGTGATCTTTATAGTTTCATAAATGTCTATACATCTAGTCACATACGTGAATGAACTAAGCTATTGGAGAAAATGAGTGTAAAAATCAGACCAAGCTGGCCCGCAGCCCTACCTTGCCTGTCAGTTGTTCTGAAAACTGAAATGCAACACCTGTGAGGCCAAACCATGGGGGACCAGGGTAGTTTTGACTATGCCAAGGCTCTTGTACAGGTCTCATGCCCAGGGAATAGCAGCTGCCATTTGGAGATGACCTGTTGCCTGAGCTCAGTTTCTAAACAAATGGCAGTCCAGAAGGGGGGGCACCAGTCCTTTTAATTCATGCGCAGGGCGGCATTGCCTGACCCAAGCTTACCGCAGTGCTGGTGACTGTGGTTTCTATGAGATGGAAAACCTACCTACCACTTTCTCCCCTCCAGTAGTACTGGTGCCCTAAAACACTGAGGAATTTAAATCAGGGTTGTTTGTTGGTTTTGGGGTTTTTTTGGTGGAATGATCCCAAGAGATGTTACAGGCACAGTAGAGTTGCTTTGGTGCAGGAGTTCTCAAATACGAGGTAGCAAATCCTGCTCTTGCAGCCTTTCCATGAGCTGGCAGGTTGTGCTGCTTATGGGGGACACAGAGCAAAAAGTTAATATATCCAGCTGCCTTTGTATTTCCCAGTGATGATACAAGCAGTAAATTTTACAATACCCTAAATTAATCAAAGAAAAGTTCACTTGATTAAATTTTAGAGGCTGTGAAATTGCTAGGCATTATTTAAACATTATGTGATACTTCAGAAGAGTGCACTGACAGGAGCTGATCCATCTAGGAACTGCTATTCTAATGGCAACTTCCAAAGAAAGATGCAGATTGTGAGAAAGTGCAGGACTGTTGCACGTTAGGTAAGCTCTGATTTTTATACACCCAATTCTTTTTTTTTTTTTTTTTTTTTTAAAAGAAAATACTCTGATACCCACACAATTCCTTTACAAGTAGTGCTGGAAATGTTCTGTTCTATTTTTAATTTCTGGCTGTTATGCTGAGTATTTCCTGTAGGTTTTTGTATGCTAACTATATTTTAAAGAAATTAACAATTTAATCACATTTCAGTTTGAATCAACTGACTGGAAAGAGTTCAGTTTCCTTGTCTGCTTTCCTTAATACTTGTTCATAAATGGGTATTTGGATTTTTGCAGTTCAGCAGCAGAATACATATATAACATATAAAATGTGCCTGTTTTAAAAGTAAGTTTCTGTTGTATGTGATTAGGGAGACTATCTTGGAAATGGCATTCTCAGGCTCAAAACTGAGATGAACCCAAAGTTCATTGACACCAATTGTGATATTAGGGCCTAACTTGCAATTTTTGAATGTCTGAGGTTTGTGGTGCTGAAGAAAACATATGCAGCAAAAGTTTATGCTGCTATCTTGAAAATAAGCTATGCTAGAAATCTAGAGAGTGAAATGCTGTAAAAAAAAAAATCCCTGAGTAGTCATTTAATTTCATTTGTTACCAATACATGTCATCACTGTCATTAACTGATTTGTTAAAACTGACAGTCCCTTGGGAATGAGGGGGCTGTGGAAATTCCCCTGTTCTGTGCATGCAGCCTTTGTGGCCCTTACACTTTATTTTGGGAGAGAGCAGAAAGGTGACAAAACAGTAGGGTCACCTTGAGAATGGCTTCTCAAGCAGAATGGATATTTTGTGGTTCCAATTTTACACCTGCAAAGTTCAGATGTGTTGGGGCTCATATCTAGCAGCATGATTACATGTCCTGCATCTGTCTATTGTGAGTGCAGCTTCAGGGAGCTACTTAGCAGTGTCCCCTCAGAATCTGCTTTTGAGGACTTAGGGGTCCATGAGTGCTGGTCAGTTTTTAAGAACCACCTTTTAAAAGCACAGGAGCAGGCAATCCCATTGTGTTGAAAGCCAAGCAAGCAGGGCAGAAGACCAGCATGGCTGAACAGGGAACTCCTCATGGAGCTCAAGAGGAAAAAGAAATGGTATGATCTCTGGAAGCGAGGTCAGGCTTTGCAGGAAGATTACAGAGCTGTGGTTCACATATGCAGGGAAAAGACACAAAAGGCCAAAGCTTAATTAGAGTTGAAACTGGCCAGTGTTGTGTCAGAAAACAAGAAAGGCTTTCTTAAGTACGTTAATAGCAAGAGGTCATCTAAGGAAAATATTGGACCAATATTTCTTGAAGATGGTCACCTGACTAATAGGGATGAAGAAAAAGCAGAGGCATTCAATGTTTTTTTTTGCCTCAGTCTTTAATAATACTGATAGACCTTGGGCTGCCAGGTCCTCTGAGTCAGACGACCATGACTGCGGGAGCAGTCCATTTGTAGACACTGAAATTGTAAGGGAGCAGCTGTATCAGCTGAATGTTCACAAGTCCATGGGGCCTGACGGAATTCATACCAGAGTACTGAAGGAGCTAGGGGGTGTTATGGTAGGACTCCTCTCAATCATCTGCCAGAGGTCTTGGGAGTCTGGGGAGGCACCCATTGACTGGAAGCTAGCCAGCATTATCCCAATTTATAAGAAGGGTGTGAGGAAAGACCCAGGAAACTACAGACCTGTTAGCCTAACCTCAGTACCTGAAAAAATTATGGAAAATTTCATACTAGGTGCTATTGAAAGTCATTTAAAGGACAATGCAATCATCAGGCACAGTCAACATGAGTTCATGAAAGTCCTGTTTAACTAATTTGGTATCCTTCTACGATAAGGTCACCTGCCTAGTGGATGAAGGGAAGGCGGTGGATGTAGTTTTTCTGGATTTTAGTAAGCCTTTTGCTACTGTCCCTCACAGCATTCTTCTGGACAAGTTGCCCAACTGTGGGATGAGCAGGTACACAGTGCACTGGGTGAAGAACTGGCTGAAGGGCAGGGCTCAAAGGGTTGTAGTGAATGGGGCTACATCTGGCTGGTGGCCAGTCACCAGCGGTGTTCCTCAGGACTCAATTCTAGGACCAGTTCTCTTTAATATATATATATATATATGATCTGGATGCAGGAGTTGAACGCACCATTAGCAAGTTTGCTGACAATAACAAACTGGGAGGTGCTGTTGACTCTCTCAAGGGACAAGAAGACTTGCAGAGGGATCTTGATTAGAGCATTGGGCAATGATTAATGGCACGAAATTTAACAAGTCCAGATGACAGATTCTGTACCTGGGATGGAGTAACACTGGGCACAAGTATAAATTGGGAGAGGAGAGGCTGGAGAGCAGCCCTGCAGAGAGGGATCTGGGGGTGCTGGTTGACATCAGGCTCAATATGAGTCAGCAGCGTGCCCTGGTAGCCAAGAGGACAAACCACATCCTGGGGTGCATCAAACACAGTATAACCAGACGGTCAAAAGAGGTGATTATCCCACTGTATTTAGTATTGCTGCAGCCTCACCTTGAGTATTGTGTGTACTTCTGGGCTGTGCAATTTAAGAAGGCTGTTAAGGTCCTGGAATGCATCCAGAGGAGGGCAACAAAGCTGGTGAAAGGGCTGGAAGGCACGTCTTATGAGGAGCAGCTAAGGACGCTGGGTTTGTCTAGCTTGGAGAAAAGGAGGCTGAGGGTTGACCTCATTGCTTTCTACAGCTTCCTGAGGAGGGGAAGTGGAGAGGGAGGTGCTGATCTCTTCTCCCTGGCATCCAGTGACAGGATGTGTGGAAATGGTTCAAAGGTGCACCAGGGGAAGTTCAGCCTATACATCAGGAAGCATTTCTTTACCAAGAGGGTGGTGAAAAACTGGAACAGGCTTCCTAGAGAGGTGGTCGATGCCCCAAGCCTGTCAATGTTTAAGAAACATTTGGACAATGCCCTTTGTGTGCTGGTTTTGGCTGAGAAGGTGCGGCGAGCGAGGAAAGCAAGCAGCCAACTCAATGTGAGTGATAGAGCAAGCTTCAACTTTATTTTTAAGTCACTGCGCTTTTATATGCTCTTGTAAACAAGCTTCAATAACTGCTTAGTTAATGTCACGGGTTACGATTCTTCCTTAGCAAGCAGTCTAGTTCTGCATTTCATACCAAAGTTCCTTGTTCTTGTTTTATCGTTTGCTCTCAAAGTAGAAATGTCTTTCGCCTTTCTTCCTCCTCTTTAGTGACTTGCAGATTCTCTGTAATTTTCCATCAGCGGGTCTGTGCGGCGGGTCTGTAGTCAAGCTAATTCCATCGCATACCCATAATCCTCCAGCCCGCTTTCTATCTCAAACAACTTATCATGAAACACACATACTGATTCAATCCTATAGTTCCCCACATATCCCCCTTTTTCTTTTGTTCCTTGAGAAAGGAACACGGCATTCATACTTCTTTCCATCATTCGTTGCATACATTGCGATATACAAGGAACACACATTAATATAATGATAAACATTACAAATATCATTAATCCCATCTGCAAAATACTCTTGATCCAATTGCCAATGCCCGTCCATTAAACAAGCTGTTAAACCAATGCCATGGATCATCCTCCCTAAGTTCTGAGACCCTCCTTTTTAAGCTCTCAATACTTGCATGTATTGATTCCGAGTGATCTGATAGATTCATGCAACACATCCCTTCAAATTCAGCACACCCATGTCCTTGGGCTAAAAGCAAAAAATCTATGGCTGCGCGGTTTTGCAGCGTAGCGTGTCTTACAGAGCCTACATCTAGTAATAAGTCAGATAATGCCTTTGATGTGGCATTTGTTTGCTTAGCTAGCCAACATCCTAGCTTGTTTAATGTCGTGAGGCTTTGAGCAACACCAACTCCAGGAGCCAAGAAGGAAACAGCTACGATTTTTGTAGGATTCCAGAATTCAGCTGTAGAGTCACAGTTATCCTCAAACTTATGAGTGCTCCTTTTGCTTCTCATCTTTCTATAATGTTGATAAATCATTGAAGTGTTAGGGGTAAAAAACGTTAGGCGACCTATAGAGCAAGGCCCTCCCTTTATATGTGACGGGATGCCAGGCCAAGCTCGATCTCCACAAATTAAAAACAAGCCTGTAGGTAGCGCAATAGGCGTATTGTTAGAGCGTGATATATTAACAGAGGTATAGTTACACCAAGCAGTAGCATTTTTATATATACTTAGGGTAGCATTCACAGACCAAGAAAGGGACTGGTTTTGTCCCATATAATTGAAGTATAAACAAGCATCCATTGACAAAGAACCCAATAGCTCAAGCTCTTGTGGCTCAAAATTAGTTTGAGGGCGATGGACTGCCCATCTGTCCCAATTATTCACACAATTCTGGGGAGTATCACAAAGGCTTCCTAAGTGTGGTGTATTTTGTGGTATCACTAGCGTCCAATTATCAACTGGCACTCCAACCAAACAGGTGGAGAAGGGATTTCCTGGTGATGACAATGATAGGCAGATGGAATCTTGGCCTGTTAGATTTGCCAGGGTAACCCATACATTCTGTTTTGGCTGGGGCGGTATGTATATGCCCTCAGTGATTCTTATCACGATACTTACGATGACTAATGGGAGTACTCTCGTGTACATTTTTTCTTTCTTTTCCCAGTGCTTCGGGGCTACTTCCCATATTTCAGGTACCTGGTTCTTTACAGCACACCCTTGGCACAGCACTAGCAAAGGATCACTATTGATTTGTCTGACCCAGTCAAGGGTGTGCAATTCATATCGTCTAGAACCCTCTACTTCGTGGCCTGTGATGATTAAAACCCTATGTGTCTGTAATTGGTGATAGTAACAACTGTCACACCACCTCCTAGCTCGATGGGTTTTTACCCACCTGCGCTGTTGACAGTTATGACACTCTCTTAGTACCCAGGGTCGGCACTTATTGCATTGGGGACATTCTATCCGTATCCTGTCTACCTCTACCGGTGTAGTCATGCGTTTTCACCGTCTACTTCGCAGATTTCGTCCTTCTGTTCACTAGGCATAGCCTTTACCCACTTACTGGGTATCCACCTCGGACCTGTGGGGGTAAGCACACACATGTAACCTCGACCAAAATATTTGACTTCTACGGGCCCTTGCCATAGACCAGTGGAAGGGTCTCGATACTTCACCATTACTGCCTGTCTTGACTCTTTCCTATCGTCATTTCCATGCACCCACGCAGGAGGGTTATCGTGTTCTGCAAATAGGCATAAGTGATTTAATACAAACAAAACTTTTGCACAAGCAAAACTTTTGCACAAGCAAAACTTTTGCCATTCCAACACCCTTATCTTCTCCCCCTTTTTCTTTTTGCACTGAGTAAGTGCACCCAAAATGTGAGTAGAACCATGGAGTATGGTGAGATCGATGGGGAGATCGGGGTCCAGCCGGTCTACTGCTCTCTGGACGATCTCGGAGCTAAGACGTTGTATCATAGTGTTTTGTTCAGCAGTCGGTCGGACCGGCGTGGCAGGGTCAGTGCCTTTTAACATTGGGCGAAGAACTTCCAAGTCATCATTAGTGATTCTGGCTACTGGCCGTAGCCATTGCAGGTCTCCTAACAGCCGTTGAGCATCATTAAGGGTTTTGATTCCTGTGTGTAACGTAAGTTTCTGTGGACTTACTTGAGAGTCACTGATGTGCCAGCCGAGGTATTTCCATACTGGTGAACGTTGAACCTTTTCTGTTGCTATTACTAGGCCGTGTAGCTGGAGCTGTTGCTGTAAATATAATTCTTGCTGTGCTGAGAAAGGTTGTTCTTGCGCAAACAAGATGTCATCCATGTAATGGTAAATTACAGTGTCCGGCCATTGCTGCCTCACGTCTTTTAATGCAGCATCTACAAAAAGTTGACACAGAGTAGGGCTATTCTTCATGCCTTGTGGCAATACTGTCCATTCGAAATGTAAGTCAGGACCCTCTCTGTTGATTGCTGGTAAAGTAAATGCAAATCGCCGGATATCCTGAGGATGCAGCTTTATAGTAAAAAAGCAGTCCTTTAAGTCGATAATTAGTAAATGCCAGCCAGTTGGTAGCATGGCTGGATTTGGAAGGCCAGGCTGTAAAGCCCCCATCGGTTGCATTTGCTGATTTACTGCCCGTAAATCATGTAACAGTCTGTATTTCCCTGACTTTTTCTTGATAACAAAAATAGGGGTGTTCCAGGGGCTTGTCGACGGTCGGAGGTGCCCTTGATCTAATTGTTCTTTTATTAATATGTGGGCTTGTTGTAGACTTTCCCGTTTGAGCGGCCACTGCCCGACCAATACTGGCTCTTCCGTGAGCCATGTCAGTGGGATTGGGAAAGTCCATGTGGCAGTGACCCTCTTTGGTTACTGTTGAGATTTTTTAGCTGGACCCAATGGGGCGAGAGCGGCACAAACTTGTTGCTGAACTTGTACCATTCCATGCCCAACTTCCCTCAATGCTTCAACTAACGTAGCTTGAGGGCCGGTAGGTATTGACGCAGCAATGGGCTCTTCATAAAAATTTTCCAATCAAGAGGATTATGGTGTGCAAATAAATTTTGATTGTTAGCAGGGTCCGGCTGATAGATGACAGGGAAAGCCTGCGCTAAGAAATCGGCGGTCTCTAGGTCCCCGTTCTGTAATGCCTCTAACGCGATTTTCCGCCAGTCAACCTGGCCGCGCGCAGCAGGCACAGAACGGTGAGTAGACGGCATGCTCGGCTTATTTTCCTTCACCGGAGAGACTACATCACATAAATTTTCAATATCTTCACCTCCCTTTCCCAAGCTTATTCCTCCTCCGCTAGTTTCTACAGATGTAGATTTATCAGGGGTGGGAGGGGGGGCTTTCGAGGTACGACAACTGGGATCCCCGAGAAGGGAGGTGAGAGATTGTCTAAGCCAATTCCAATCTTTCCAGCATTGGGGTCACAGTTGTCTAGCCGATCAGAGGCGGCTGTTGCTAATCTTTTTTCAGTTTTATATTTTTTTCATACAGTTAATCACTTCCCGCCAAGGTTTCATTAGCTTTTTCGCTGTCTTATCGTCATCTATCACCAAATTCCATAAACAATTACCATAGGCTCTCCACTCCTCTACCTCAAAAATCGACTCCGGTTCTTTAAAAAACCCTTTCGCTTTACCTACTGCAACTAATCCTGACAAGTCTTTTAACTGACTTACTCCCCGCTTTTCTAAAAAGCGCTTTAATAATTCGAAAGCTACCTCGACCTCCATCGCCCGATGTGAGGAAAATCAGCGTCTTTGTACGGCTCTCGCTCCCGGGTTAGCTTCAATTGCGGAAAGCGGATCCCCTCTTGAATTCTGAGGTTGAATCCAGGCCGGAGGGTCGGGACGTATCAAAAATGATGCATAAATCGACTCCTTTTTGCCCCCTGGCTGCCGTCTGCCAGTGCATCTCCGTCTCTCACTGCCGTATCAGAAATAGTCCTTTTCAGGTCCCTGTTCGGGCGCCATTTGCGGCGAGCGAGGAAAGCAAGCAGCCAATTCAATGTGAGTGATAGAGCAAGCTTCAACTTTATTTTTAAGTCACTGCGCTTTTATATGCTCTTGTAAACAAGCTTCAATAACTGCTTAGTTAATGTCACGGGTTACGATTCTTCCTTAGCAAGCAGTCTAGTTCTGCATTTCATACCAAAGTTCCTTGTTCTTGTTTTATCGTTTGCTCTCAAAGTAGAAATGTCTTTCGCCTTTCTTCCTCCTCTTTAGTGACTTGCAGATTCTCTGTAATTTTCCATCAGCGGGTCTGACGCCGGGTCTGTAGTCAAGCTAATTCCATCGCATACCCATAATCCTCCAGCCCGCTTTCTATCTCAAACAACTTATCATGAAACACACATACTGATTCAATCCTATAGTTCCCCACAAGAAGGGGCTAATTCTCTTCACCATGGGGGGTCGGCTACCTTTCCAGCTTCCCACGCTCTGCCGTGAGGCGGGGGGGCTGGGAGGGGGAGGGCCATGGTGGGGGCGGCTGACCCCGACTGGCCAATAGCATGTTCATTCCATACCATGTGACGCCATGACCAGTATATTAAGTGGGGGGCAGTTTGCGGCTCAGGAGCGGTGCGGCGTCGTGTGCGGTTTGTTTTGGCGGTTCATTCCCCTTCCCACCCCCATCCCCCCCCCTCCCCCGGGGCTTTGCGCCTCTCGTTGTTCTCCATTGCATTGCATTTCTGTTTTTGTTTCTTTTAATTTTCATTATTAAACTGTTCTTATCCCAACCCACGAGCGTTACCCTTCTGATTCTGTCCCCCATCTACTGGTGGGGGAGTGAGCAAGCAACTGTGTGGGGCTGAGCTGCCGGCTAAACCATGACGCCTTGATAACATGCTTTAACTTTTGGTCAGCCCTGAATTGGAGTAGATGATTGGAAGGGACCTACAACAACTGAACTATTCTATTCTTTCCTGTAAACACCTTCCTCTTGCTTTTATTACACTCCTTACTGGCTAGAAACAGATTCCATCCCTGCAGTACAGCATGGAAAGATGATGGAGAGTTATAAAACAGAAAAATTGTACTGAAGATAATGCAGAATTTCAAGTAGGAGTCTAAACAGAAGTAATTTTACTCTGAACTTCGTCTGATAAGTTTAAATTTTTATCATCCTTTGGCATTATAACACTTTAGAAATGTGGTATTTTATCCCATACTCGGTAACAAGACTGGAAGGAGGAGATTGCCATTAACAACACTGAAGAAAGAACGTGTCTTTTCTCATATCATCCATTGTTTGGAGTTCATGTAGGACCTCCAGCCAAAGTAACTTGTGATACTGAAGGCTTGTTCATCAGTGCCATTAAGTTTCTCCCTTCTCTTTTGTAAAGAGAGACTGATAGTCATTTTTAATCAATCAATGCCAAAGTCATGATTTCCTATACCGTCTTTTGAGCTGTCAAACCCTGAACCATAGCAACAAAGCACAGGAAGAGTCATCCCTTCTGGAAGTCTGGAAGGGCAGGAAGAGAGATATGCCAGTGTCTATCTTTTTATATTTTTAAAGCCTATAAGGAGACTGGCAGGGCATGAGGACCATGCCAGCTAGGAATTCCTTGCAGAGTTAGTATTGCTAGCTACTCTGAACCTAGATTTCCATGTCTAAGCTAACTGCTACTCAGTGGAAATTACAATTACAACTTGTGCATTTTGCCAATATTTTGAGATGAATAAAGATATACTGGAAGCTAAGGGATCATGTGTTTTGTTAATAAATACAGACTGCATATAATTTTTTGACTTTGGCCATGCAAAATTATCCAATAACTGCAATATTTAAAAGAAAAAATCCAAATGTTCCATCCTGGAACTACTGGAAAATCATGGAAGAGACTACCAAGACTGCCCAAAGACATGGGCAACTAGATCTTCCAGAATAGGGAAGTCTGTTAGGTAAACCACTAGAAACATTGAAAAGTATTTTTAACTCTATTTTTAGAGCACTTCTTAATTGTTCCCATGGAAAATAATGCCCATTCAGTACAGATTCTGAGAAACTTTCAGCAGATTATTTAATTTCTGTTTCTCTTCTGAGCCAAGTTCCCTTTTGTTTACTTCTCTCCTTTCTTTTCTTTTCTCTCTCTCCCCCCCCCCCCTTTTTTTTTTTTTTAACTGAAATGGTAAAACCTTCTCTGGTGTAACACCAATCAGTATACATCAGGAATTAAATTGTTCTGTTCAACCCTTATCAGATAAAACTTTGCAGCTTTGACTGTAGCAATGCCCTCATTGATTGTGTTTAATGGTTTAAACTGTTGCACAATCCCAGAGAATTTCCCTCACTTTAACTGTCTCATTTGACACTATTAGTGGATAGTGATTGTCCGGTCTTTTCCTCCTTTCTTTGGTTTTAGCTTCTCTCCATTTTTCGGGCTCACAGAAACTGAAGTTGTTTTGTACTTGCAGCTTAGCTGTACTCTTCCAGATTCAGCTGTATGCTCTTTATTGGTACCACTTGATAATGCAGCCCAGAGTATTCAAATCTAATTTTGCACTGGGAACTTGACTCAAAGGGCTGCCCAAGAGCTTCACAGCACCTCAGAACCACTGTATCTCCATGACTCAAAGCAGCCCCAGATCTGCACCCACGCCCTCCTCCTAGCCAGGGAGGGCAGTGAAAGGCTAGTCAAAGATGGTTTTACATCTTTGTATTGAGAAACTTCAGAGGACTTTGAATCAGACCCTCAAATGAAAAATATTCCTGATTATTCATTACCAACTTACATTCTTCCTTCATGTGCTCTTTTTTTTAGATATTCTTTGGCAAAGACTTGATATCTCTGACCTGTTGATTCATAAAGTTCATTTTATCCTTCACGTTTCAAACCTGGTTCAGCTCTGAAGAGGTTTATCCAGGAACAAAACGGCACTCTTTAGAAAGAGGACCTAGAAAAGCTACAAATGGATGACTAGCTTGTCTCAGCCCCATGAACAGCCATTATCCTCATAAATAACAACATAGGAGGGAAACTGTTCTTGAAGTTTGTTCATGATCTGTTCCATGATCTGCCTTTAATGAGGCCAGAACTAGTTGCTGCAAATGCAAGGGGAATAACCCAGCAATAGACAGATGGAGGCGTGATCTACTCCTTATGAGCGGTCTCATTCCAGTCCATAATTGTTAGCAGAAATAATAACTAAGATGCTATTTATTACACAATGCAGCATTTTGTCAACCTAAATCTCTTTTTCCTTTTCTTTTTTCTGCTGTTTCTTAATTAGTACCATCTGCTGAAGAGAGATACAATAGCAAACACCAGATTGTCTTCACCAGTATCTGATAAAACTGTTTCACGTCAGGATTGCCTAAAATGTTTTTCTCTGAAGGAAATGATAAATCACAAGCCTCATTTTTTCACTACAGTGGTGGCTTCTGTGAGATGATGCCAGAAGCTTCCCCTATGTCCGATACAGCCAGTGCTAGCTGACTCCAAGATGGACCCACTGCTGGCCAAAGCTGAACCAATCAGCAGCGGTGGAGGTGCCTCTGTGATAACATATTTAAGAAGGGGGAAAAAAACCTGCTATGGAACAGCAGCTGGGAGAGAGGAGTGAGAATATGCGAGAGAAACAACTCTGCAGACACCAAGGTCAGTGAAGAAGGAGGGGGAGGAGGTGCTCCAGGTGCTGGAGCAGAGATTCCCCTGCAGCCTGTGGTGAAGACCATGGTGAGGCAGGTTGTCCCCCTGCAGCCCATGGAGGTTAATGGTGCAGCAGATATCCACCTGCAGCCCATAGAGGACCCCACACCAGAGCAGGTGGATGTGCCCTGAAGGAGGCTGGGACCCCTTGGAGATCCCATGCTGGAGGAAAATCCTGGCAGGACCTGTGGACCCATGGAGAGAGGAGCCCATGCTGGAGCAGTCTGTTCCTGAAGGACTGTACCCCGTGGAAAGGACCCATGCTGGAGCAGTTCAGGGAGAACTGTCTCCCATGGGAGGGACCCCATGCGCTGGAGCAGGGGAAGAGTGTGAGGAGGAAGGAGCAGCAGGGACAACATGTGATGAACTGACCACAACCCTCCTTCCCTGTCCCCCTGTGCCACTTGGGGGGGAGGAGGTAGAGAAACCAGGTGTGAAGTTAAGCCTGGGAAGAGGGGAGGGGTGAAGGTGTTTTAAGATTTGGTTTTATTTTCTTATTACCCTACCCTGACTTTTGATTGGTAATAAATTAATTTCCCCAAGTCAAGTCTGTTTTGCCCATGACAGTAATTGCTGAGTGACCTCCCTATTCTTATCTCGTCCCATGAGCCTTTTGTCTATTTTTTTCCTCTGCTGTCCAGTTGAGGGGAGGGAGTGATAGAGTGGCTTGGTGGGCACCTGACAGCCAGCCAAAGTCAACCCACCACATCAGTGAACTAAATAATAATGGCAAACAGCATGTCCTCATAACACCTCCCTTGGATCAGTATTTTCTCTGGTTTTTTCCAACCTCTTTGTATCATACTGCATTGAATGAGTTCAATACAGAAGCTGGACTCTAACGCTGGATAACAGTCAGCACCAAGTATCAGTACCATCTGCTGCCACCACAACTGTCCAGTGCTTGGCCAAAACTGGCTTAAAAGCAAAGAACAATGTAACAATGCTTGAAGGTAGTTTTATCCATCCTGAATCACTTGCAGGCATAAAATTATTATCTTTGCCTGGAGATTTCCAGGTAGCTGACTCCATTGTGCTGGATTCACCATGTGATCCGAAAGCAGCATTCATGAATAACCCTTTCTGTATCCCTGGTTAGGTACAAGAACCTTCCCATACTTTCAAATGGGAACTTCAGCTTTTAAGAGACATCAAGCACTCCAAACACCAAAGTAGCACAAGATGTTAGGAGAATATCAAGCCTATGCATGCTATAAATTGGCTCAAATCAAGGCCAAGGTCTCAATCGTTATCTTTGAGGCATTCTTTTTGCCTAAGTCCAGGATATATAAAAGGCTATGAGCTAAGGGTGGGTGGGGGAAATTTCCTCAAAGCCTAGGAGTATAATCCTGGGTACCTCAATACTCACACACAAGACTCACTCTGGTCTTATCTTCCCCTTAAACACACAGAAATATCCACAGTTTTTTAAAAAATCCTTGCTAAAATAAGATATTCTACAGAAATCATTTGTCCTCAAGCAAAGAATAAAGAAAGCATAACAGAACCTAAGAGTTTAGGCACATTTTGAGATTCATTGGGTACCACAAGATGGAACAGACTTTGCCTTATAATAAGCTCTCCTAGAGTCACAGGAGGCAACGGTCAAGCCCAAGGTGTGGGGAAGGTGAGGAGATGGAGAAGACACAGCTGGACTGGCAGTAGCTGAGGAAGCTGAAGGATGCAGTGGCTTTTGGGAGCAGACAGAGGAGGTGCAGCATCCCACTGGTGCAGCCTGCCTTGAAGTGGGTTAAGCTAAACTTCTGACAAGCATTGGTTCTCATATAGAAGCTAGTAAGGAATTACACTTATTATTTCAATCCTGGGTTATATACAACGGCTCCCTGCGTACACCCAGCCTTACCTAGCAAGAGAGAGATGTGTCCTTCCAAGAGATTCACACCATATGCTCCCAGGGAGCTAGAGCTCTGTTCTTAATATCACAAAAGGGATGTAATTCCCAATTTCATATATGGCTTGAAGAATTAAGGGGGTGTGTGTGTTTCTTCTATTTCATATGCAGAAAGGGGTTGGAACAGGGTTAGAATTTTCTATCAACCTTTGTTTTTACCTAGCAGTCTTTTTAACCATGTTCCTTACCATGTTATTTCCACTAGTTTAAATTATTTTAATCAGGCTCATTATCCTATTCATTAGGCTTGAAGTAGAGGTAATTGTGAGCTCTGAGTTACAGTGCCATTAAGATGAAATAGCTAATAATAATAATAAAATAATATTTTCTTAATCTAAATGAACCTTAAAAAGCAGTCAAACTGAGGTTAAAACCACAGCAAATTGAGAAATTAGATGGGGCATTGAAATTAAATGGCCATTTTTGTTAGATTATCAAACTGAGATGGCAGGGAATAAATCTTCATAAATCAGAAAGTTAAGGGGCAGCTATTAGGTAGTTACAAATCATATGAGCAAATTTTTGCCCGCAGCAGTAAAAATCAAATTTCATCTGGGTGTACATTTTAGTGCTGGAACCAAATTACTGTTTATGTCTAGATCACAATCTCAAGGCCAGCAAAGGCTTCCTCCTTATGTTTTTATTGTATGGAGACTAATCTGTTTCCTTCTACCTCCCCACAGAAATTATAGACTTCAACAGGGGATGACTTTGAGGGAAGCTTGCTCTCCCAAATGTATGTGTATGGGGGGGGGGGGGGGGAGGGGGAGAGAGAGGGAGACATATATACCTGACAGCTTAATTCCTCTGGAACCTTTCACAAAATGGGACGCAAAGATTGCAGTCTAAGATTCAGGTTATAGAAATTTAAGATATTAACCTTGGTCCCCAGTAAGGATTTTACAGGAATTCATAGGCACAGGGCAGCATCAAGTCAGTTAACTTTATCAGGCTTCCTAAGACAATTTACAGTCCCAAAAGATCAAGCCTTCACTCCACCCTTTGGCCCTCAGCTGGCCTCCCCACAGCATCGCTGCTGGAGCCTCCAGGCAGTGTGAAGTGTGCCTTGGATTCGGACAAGAAAAAGTGTACAATCCAGGCAGTTTGGGATATGCTGCTCAGCCAGAAGTTTCCTTAAAAACAGTACCTGCACTTATAATAAATATAATAATAGCAATAAAAAAGAACATGTGAGGCCATCTCTGAACCCTCCTCTCTTGAATAGGTGATCAGAGCATACCTTTGGTATTACCAACATCTGGTAGAGCTTCTAAAAAGCCATAAAGAGCCCAAAAGGCCTCTGAAAGTGAACAGAGCTACAGCAGCAAGAATGTATCAGAACAAATCTGGGCCCTCTACCTCCCTAGCACAAGGCAATTGGGAATGGACAAGTGCTCCCATTCCCTACTCCCAAGTTTCCTAGGAGGGTTGAAAAGTTAAGTTCTCATCATCAGAGTTTTATTGTTTCTCTTCTGTGGAAGAGAACTGGAAAACTAGCTGTATAATCATCAGGAGGCATTACATGTGGAGATGTACAAAAAAATCTTCATATTCAACCTCACATTTCATTCTTTTGTTCACTTCCTAACCCATCTGAAAAACATGCCCCAGAAAAAAGTTAATGCACAGGAAGGAAGATGAGAAAGGAGCCAGAGGAGTTTTCAGTAATATCTTGGTAGAGTTGTATAGAATCATAGAATGGTTTGGGTTGGAAATGACCTTCAAAGACTGATATCCCAAAGAAAATGGAATTTTCCACTAAGCAATAACAATGAACCATGTGAGCCTGGCAAAACAGAATTTGGCAGCCAGAGAAGGGAGCTCAGAGATAGGGAAGCACTTGTTTTATGACTATATCCTTGAGGAGAGCTGAGAGACTGATAGAAGGGAACATCCTGTCTCAGAAGATGCTGAAAGCTGGGTGATAAAGTATATAGTCAAGGAGGACAACTAATTCAGATGTTGATAAGAGCTAAAACTAAGTGTCCTTTAGGTGAACTATCCTCATTATAATACTAAAAATCACACCCATAGGCCAGAAAAAGCCCTACTCAAATAAGCCCCTTACTCTCTGAGCATGCATGGCAAGGGAGTTGTACCTTTAAGATGAAATGAGAAAGAAACTAACCAATGATCAGCTGGGGGGGGATGTGAATATTAGCTGTGACTGACACATTTAACTGTATAAATACCTTGTAGTTTCTTGGTGTGGGGTGCTACCTTTGTAGAGTTACTACCTAGCACCCATCTTTGCGCAAAAATGAAATCAATAAAATACCTCCGCTCTGTGTGTATTTTGGCGTTTTGCACACCAGGTGAATGAACCCACTTTTCAGAAAAACAGGATCATGTAGTCCAAAACCCCTGCCACGAGCAGGGATACCTTCCACTAGATCAGGTTGCTCAAAGCCTCATCCAACCTGGCCTTGAACACTTCCAGGGAAGGGGCATCCACAACCTCTCTGGGCAACCTGTTCCAGTGTCTCACCACCCTCATCATAAAAAAAATTCTTCCTTATATCTAACCTAAATCTACCCTCTTTCAGTTTAAAACCATTATCCCTTGTCCTGTCACTACAGGCCCTGGTAAAAAGTCTCTCTCCATCTTTCTTATAAGCCCCCTGTGCTGGCTAAAGAGCCACTCCAGTTTTGCCCCGCCTATATAGCCCTTAGATTGTATTGAGGAAATTATTATTCCCCTCTTAGCTACTCCTCATCTCCTGCACACATATGACTATGTATGTCCTGTCCCACTCCTGTACCATCCCAAAAGCCATTCCAAGCTGTGATTCATATCCTTTCTCAAGGGCTCCTTTGAAAATTCCTGGCCGCGCTTGCCACGGGAAGCCTTTCTGCCTTTGGGCCATGAAAAAAGTTCTGCTACCCTGTGTTTTTTTAAAAATTGTATCCCTGCCCACCTTTCAGAAAGAATAGCAATTGTGGAAGAGCTTTTAAGGCTGAATATCATTCGCTGCATTGGTGCTGCTTCATAGGAAAAATAGTTCAGCAAAAGTAAACACTAAGTGGAAAACAGAGGCTAAAATTGGCTGGTCTGTTCCTCAACCATCTATGGCTCCATTAAAAGGTGCACAGAGCCATTATGTTCAGCCACCTGCCTTGTAACGCTGGATTTCTATGAGTCACATGTAGCCAACTGCACCATGAGTTTCTACCCCTTGTCAAATCAGAGAGCAAATCTATCATTCTCAAGGCAAAATGCACTAGTGACTGAAACCTCTTTCTCCAGCTTGTTGAAAAGTTACAAGTTGTGAAGCTTCAACAATCTTTCCTCATTTTAAATGAGCCCCTCTCCACAGACACACATTTCAACATGACATTATGATTTTTTAGAGGGATTTTTGAGTAGGTCTACAATTTCATTACTGTATGCAGATTATGTCAGAAAAGTGAAATCAGTCTTAAAAGGTAGTACAGCCTGCTAGCATCCCTCTTCAACTCTTGCTCCATTCAGTCAAGTTTGGTGCTTACCCTGACAGGAAGGACTCTTTCATGAAGCCAAGTAGCACATACCTTCTTAGAAACACAGTTTTACTTACGTCCTTCTGCACGAATTAAATAAAATGCTATGCAAATACTTCCTACACTACCACATACATAAGCAAAATATATCTTACTTTTTGAAGATATAATTTTAGACCTTGTACTCAGCCTATATTAGAACATACAGTTCTGTATATTTATATCATTTTCTGGATTCACAGATGAGTGACAAAAATCAGAAATGTTATTTTTGGTGAAAAGAGAAACAGACAATTTCATATTAATCTGTAGAAGACAACAAGACTTTCAGGACTTTTTCAAGAATTATCAAAGAATGCCCACAGTTAAGAGTTTAGGGACAGAACTGCAATTGCCACTGGCTGCCCAGTAACCAGGGTGACCGTGCTGTTTATGCCCACAGAAGATCTTACATTTCTTTATGGCCAGGAAGGAATGGATACAGGCCCTGGCAGATTTTTGCAGCCATCCAGTCCTAAGAAATGACTGAAAGGGAAAGTCAAACTGTTACCAAAAAATGCGGTAAAATCAGAAACAACTCTTTAACACCAATTTAGTATTAAAGAGCAGGCATTCTTTATTCACAGCGCCGGATGCACGGGGGATTGCTCCTCCTAACGTGCATACCTTACACGCCTTTCCCATACAATTTATAGATCAAAAATTTACCTATTCATACATATTCATTATTGTCCTTTCTACTGATTGGTACAAACTTGCTCACTTCACATGTAAATTACTGCGCAGGCTCGGTTGTCCTCTTCCATTGTTCTCTTTTGAGTAGGTGGTGTTACTTGGGTCCGTGGTCCGTGAGTCAGTGGTCGCAATCTCCCCCTGCCGGAATTACCTTTTACCTACTTGGCTCTTAATCTTGGCAGCCCTGGCCAGTTTTCTCAGTCCACTACACGAAACCACATTTTGTCATCCTTTTCTGACAGAAGCACATTGTCTATTGTTTCGTTCACATTAATGATTACCTAGGGACTAAAATGCAGATCAAAGAATAGACTGATTGGTATACTCCATGTCCCCAGACTTAACGTCCAGTTGGGTAGGGCTGTACAAGATGTATAGCAACATCCATGGTTGGTTAATTCCATCGCTCTGGTTACAAAACTGTAACTGCTCAGCAGTGATAATTTGTGACCAAGGAACAATCTGGCACAGAAAGCAAGAAGCCCAACTGCAAGAAGGGGTTAAACTGACTGGAAGCAGGAATGCCAGAGAGAGAACAACTCCCTGCAAGGGAGTGAAGTTCCCCTTGGCGATGAGATAAGAAACAGCCTCAGTATTGTCTTGTAGACCATCATGGACAGAGTCGAGGTATTTTCCTTTATTATATAAATGCGCAGCTACTGGTGCAAGGTACAAATCAGCACACCGTTGGTGGAAACTAACAGTTATTTATACACAAAGATATTAGTCATCTAATACATATTCATTATTATTCTGTTAAATTTGGTTCAAATTCTTCACCTACCATGTAAATAACTATGCATGCTCACTATGATTTTTGAGACCTTTGCTTCCTTAACCTTTTGGGTCAGTGGGTTTCTTGAGTCAGCGGTCTCCCCCTGCCGGAATTACCTTTCCCCTAGTTTCACTTAAATTTGGCAACACTAAGCAGTCCTTCATGGGCCATTAACAAAGCAGACTATCATTCACTTTGGGGCTTTTTTTCTGAGACAGAGATATATGCCATAGTATTGTTAGGGTATAGTGAGCTAAGTTAATCTTTATCGATATCAGTAGGACTCTGCCTAATGCTTTTTTTTTTTTTTTTTTAAATGTTTAAGCATTAACGTGTTTAATTTGCCTCAAGGGGTACAATAAAAATTCCCCAACAGGACACAACAGTCAGCAGCTGGAACAGATGAGGTAATAAAATCACCGGTAGTGCCATACTTGCAAACACATGGTGCCCAGACTGGTGACAGCATTAGAGGAGGACTTAGTTCATGCAGGTCTTATCTATATCTTTGCTTCTCAAGCTATACTTGGCTTGGTCTTAAGGAATTTGTTTGTGTCATTGTAGGTTGCATAGAGTTGTCTTTTGTCTCCCAGCTCAGTTCTTGGAATTCTTTCATTAGCCTTGTTTGTTATCTACCATCTGTCTCTTCTTTTTTCTTCCTGATCTGATGTGGTCATTACTAGAAAACTTCTTCATTCCACGATGGGAATTTGCACAATTGTCCATGTTATTTACTTAGTGAATTCCAGTAGCCCAAAATAAAAGGATCAGATTCTGATATTGGCTAAGCTTATGTAAGATTGGAATAACTCCACTGATTTAAGAATTTGCCTGGATTTACATTGGTATGAATAAGATAAAAGTATGGCCCAGTTTTTATTTCTTCACTCACTTTTAACTTCACCAATCACACAACCCTGGCTGCTAATAATTTGACTAAAACTGGAAACAGGCTTTTTCATGGTCTGACCCTCCATGGTCAGCTACAGAACATCAGCTGTCTCCCAGGAAGCTTCTGGTGACTGATGCAATTTAAACCTCCAATTAATAACTTAAAGCTTTTACTTTTACATCAGAATTTTTTAACAACTTTCAAATGCATGAGAAAGTTCAAAAAAATCAGCAAACTACTACTTGTTTGGGCTCTGTCTCATTTATAAACTAACATGACTATACACTGGCTATAAATTATTGCAGTATCCTCCCCTCTGAGGGCCACTTACACACTCCAGAGGGATATAGTGACTTTGCTGTAAATTAAAAAATGGGTATTTTATGCTTAGCATTTCTTTTGCTGTTTATTGTCAGTAATTCTCTGCAGTGCAGTGGTTTCATCTTGCAGGTAAGACACATATGGTTGTTGATTGGCTTCTGCTACTGAGACTTTTGTCCTCTGATGACTCTGCCTGTCTCAGGGCATGGTACACTGGCAGAGGCACAGCACCGCACCACTTACTGCTCATTGTCACACACAGCTTCCCCCAGGGCAGCAGCAACTTTCTTGCTGTGATGAGGTGATGACTGCAGACACCAAGTGCTTTCCTGTTACAGGTCACTATCCATAGCAGATTCAGTAACACAGCACAATGCCACTGAAGCCAGAGGGAGCGCCATCAGGCTTTAGGTCAGCAGAGCTTGGGTAGCAGCTCATTCATCTTGCTGCATTACATAAGGCATCATGGCTGTGTATTACTGGTGCACTGGGTGATAATTTTCTTACAGGAACTATTTTTCTCACTAGTGATTTATTCAAAGCACTTTGATATCAGTGGAAAACCAATGGCACCCTGCAATTTTTACTGTAGCTGACTGTCACAGCCATCTTCAGAGTCTAAAATCAATACTTACTGTAGCTGAAATGATCTAGACCTAGATCCATCAACAGGGTAATATCATTTTTAGCTTGCTACCTGAGGGCACATAACCGATATTTTGTATACATAAGTATTGGCATTCCTCATATGCCAAAGTTTAAACCACAGAAAGGATCTTCTGGTAGATTATGACAGAAGCTCCCCAGAGGCAGCTGAAACTGTCTATTATCTGTGCATGCCTGTGCTGACTAAAAGTTACACATAGGCTGCACTCCACCATACAGCAAGCAAAGGCACAATGCCAGCCTTATCCCTGCAGCACTTCAGAGCAGGAGTTCCCACCAGCATCAGGGCTGCTTTCCCGCAAGCATCAAGGGAAAAGTTGCCCTCTGCAAAAAAAACAGTAGGAGCTGCACAGGGAGTGCCCCATATCCCCCACCACACTCTCCACCTTCACCACAGCTCTGGAGGGTCACCACACTGCTTCAGGCACTCAAAAGTAATTAAGAGAGTATCCTCCCATCTCTGTACAATGTGAGGGGCACCTAGGAAGTTATTTTAAGGGTTATGGACTAGCGAGATGTGGAAAGTCCATAAGGCAGCTTGCACAGAGAATACCAAGAAGTCTATTCCTAAGCTCTTACACTGAATTCCTCCTCCCCCTCCCCCCCCCCCCCCCCCCCCCCCAACCAGCCTGAGGCCTAGGAAGAGTGGAATTTTTCACCTATACTGGTTTCTTAGGGCTGTTTGAATGAGCTTTCTTCAGTCTTTAATGTTTGTTTCTCAAATCCTCAAATTCTTAGTTGCAAATCTAGGATGCAAATAGGAAAATCTACCAGAGCACGCAGTGTTTATCTTTGTGTTGTTTTTTATAGATAGCGAACATCTGTTTGCAGTAGTAAGTTTTGTGATTTTTAATTATGATAAAGCTAGTCAGTGTAGTGTGTCATTTTGGCTCATCCATTTAAAATCTCAGGAGATGAAGAAGATCAGAAAGTGTCTGTTTAACTAAGCCTTTCTCCCTAAGTTAAAACTGCAACATTTCAGAACAAATGTATTTGTGTTATTGAGACAAGAGTTTATATTAAGTTTTTTTCTGTACAACTTAGTAATTCATACCAAAGGCCTCACTACTGTTCTTGGGGCATAAAAGTCTCAAATTCAGTGTAATTGTAATTTAGATCCACTGCAAGTTTTCTTTTCATTTTCAGTCAGGCTTATTGTCAAGGAAGGTTTGCCACCACATAACTCACTCTTCTGTCCCTGGCTTGTGATCATGCTCAGCCAATGCAATTAAAGCAGTTAAGCATATGCAAAGCTTAGCCATACTCAGCAAGACAAAAATAACACTTACGTATTACAAAAGTCTGTGTTTTACTCCCTTTCCATAGCATTTACCAGATTTGTGCTTCTTTGTAAAGATCTTATCTCCATTTTTATGAGAAATTGGCACTGAGAAATTCCTACCTCACCTACCAGATTTCCATATACTGATCAAACACTGCAGGAGAGTGTGATAACTTTTTCTATAGGTGTATGCACTCAGATGCTATAATATACCTAGTTAAGGCAGCCAGCATTGTTCCTATTGTTCAAAGCTATGATTCTGTTTTCTGCCTGTTCCAGTATTACATAGCTGCTGCTGCCTTTCCTCCACAAACATTAAGTTCATCTTAAGGGTAGGCTCAAGTGGTTGACCTATAACAAAGTAAACACATGCTTGTGTGAGGTTATTTTACAGCCTGGGGTCTGTGAAAGCAAACATGTAGCTGCAACAGTACAGGCTGCTCCAGAGGGGAATAGTTTACACAAAGGCAAATCAGAGTTTAGATTAATATCCTCTGGTACAGAGATGTTGCAACCTTGGCCAAGATCACTCACCTTGCAGAGCTTCATTTCACAGCCTCCAGGGTGGTGAAAACCACACCATCTGCTCACCAGAACACTCCCCTCTGCCCATCACTGGTCTGCCCTGACACTTCCCTCTTTAGGAACTGTTCTGGACTGTTTTCTGCTCTAGCCAGGCTCTCGGCAGCACAGAGGTTGGGCACATCAGAGAAGGAAGAAAAAAGTTTGAGTGGCTGATCAGAGCATCACCCCCCTCTTCCCACAGCAATAGGAAGCACACATCTCCCAGGGGTCCAGTAGGAAGCGGTCAAGCATAGTTTAATCTTTTCCTCCAAATACATTGCCTCAGGAGCATACACACACACAAATATCAGAAACCATAGTAGAAAGGCTCTATAAGCTCCAGTAACATTTCTGTAACTAGACTGGACGTCCTCTGCCCTGTGCTCCAGTCCTACCCTGCACCTGTTCCAACTGCACTGCCCACATGTCCCTTCACCCCCTCCACACCACACATCCCCTTGCAGCAGTCTCTTCCCCCCTTCCAGCCAAGCCACTCTCAGCCAGCCTTTCTCCACCCCAAGGGGACTGAAGCAGAATACTGTATTTGCAGCCATGGTGCAGTTCTCTCCACTTGCACATGCTCTTATCCCTTTTCTCTCTACCTGTGTCCATCCACAGTATTTGGGCCATGTTCCAAAACTCAGCAGTTGCTCGTTCATATTTTTGGTGCTTTTAACTTATGAAAGTGAAAAAATCTCCCCCCTGTAATAGTTTGAAAAGACAAAATTCAAATTTTATCTGCATTTAATCAAGAGACAAGTTTTCAGGCACCAACTCCCTGTGTCACAGGGAACAAACGAAGCACACCAGTCACTGTGTGCACAGGCAGCATGGTGTCTTAAGCACCCCAAGCTTTGACTACAGATAAGGATTTATTCCAAGACAGTTGCAAATGAAGGTGCAAATTACTCACTGCAAAACTAACTCCAAATTCCTGTATGCCATAAATACCACACCTGATCAAGTCAGGCTAAAAATTTGGTCCCAATAATTAAACAGCTGCACATACTGAGTGATGACTGGACCTTTGGTAAACTTGGAAAAGGTTAGTCATTTATATGAAATAATTGTTCTCTGCATGCAGAAAACTTCTCTTTTCAGCATCTAGTGTCATTAATACATGTCATTGGTTGTCAGCAGAAAGGTTCTTTCAAGTATATGGAGTTGATCAAAATGCAGATGTGAACACTGCTTGTATCTAAACAGAGCTTCTTTTTACTTCTCATTTCTCCTTCCCTTTTACTCATTTTCACCACAAAGTGATTGATTACAATATTATGACTGCTGGTGGTGTAATATTTCAAACCCACCAGAAGTTAAGATTTCTGCTCATAAAAGAATCTTAGTAATACATTTTTAAAACAGAGTTTTTCTAGCAGGAAAAACTATGTGAACCAATGGCCAACCACCACAGCCAATATCAAGAACTCCAGCTTCCCCAGCATACTTTCCAGGTCTGACTGGCAACTTCTAAAAGCTAATGGGTTCTCAAAAAAACCCACACAAAATATTTTTATGCTAAATACATACAAGTAAACAACATCCTAACAGCAGCTAGGTTGTCTAGTTCATCTTTTTCCTTTCTCTTCATATAGTGTCTAGCATAAGAGAAGCCTGGCCCACAATAATATCTCCTGTGCACATCACAGAATCCCAGGTTGGAAGGGACCTCAGCGATCATCTAGTCCAACCTTTCTAGGTAAGAGCAGAGTCCACACAAGTGGCCCAGCACCCTGTCCAGACAACTATTAAAGGTGTCCAATGTAGCCGAGTCAACCACTTCCCTGGGGAGATTATTCCAATGGTTGACTGTCCTCAATGTGAAAAATTTCCCTCTCCTGTCCAATCAGAATCTCACCAAGAGCAACTTGTGTCCATTCCCCCTTGTCCTCTCCAGGTGACTCCTTGTAAAAAGGGAACCTCCGTCTTCTTTGTAACTACCCCTTAAGTACTGGTACATGGTGATGAGATCCCCTCTGAGCCTCCTTTTCTCAAGGCTGAACAAACCCAGTTCTCCCAGCCTATCCTCATATGGCAGGCTTCCCAGTCCTTTGATCATCTTGGTGGCCCTTCTCTGGACCCCTTCCAGCCTGGCCACATCTTTTTTTGTATAGAGGGGACGAGAACTGTACACAGTACTCCAGGTGTGGCCTGACAAGTGCTGAGTAGAGCGGGATGATGACTTCTTTCTCTCTGCTGGCGATGCCCTTGTTGATGCAACCCAGCATCCTGTTGGCCTTCTTGTCTGCAGCAGCACACTGTTTGCTCATGTTGAGCTTCCTGTCCACCAGGACCCCCAGGTCCCTTTCCAGAGCTGCTCTCCAGCCAGGTGGATCCCAGTCTGTGCTGCACAGGGAAACAGAGGTGATCCTGCCTCCCACAGCAGTGGGGCACGGCAGCCTCTCTCATGCCCTTCAGGTAGTGTTTATTCCTGCTGTCAACAGCAGCAGCATGCTGACACTGTTACTAAAATTGTTTTAATCTTGTTGCAGGATGAATAAACAAACTCACTGGACTGGGACCAGCCCTATACCTCTCCTCTTAAAATCCATCTTGCATCCCTCACTACATTAATCAGGTTCCCATCTGTATTCCTGTATGGTTTTGGGGTGGGGAGGCATGTGCATGTGTGTGAGAGATTCTGGCACTTAAATATAGAACATTCAGCAATTCATATTGTCACTGGAAATATAACTGTTGAATTTCTAGTAGTTTGGACTCAATTGAGAGCTAGAGGTGAGTCTGCATAAAATTTTGCATATAATGAGTAAAAATTAAGTGCTCAAAAATGTCTTGTCCAAATGACTGTCCTTAGTCAACTAGGTTTATTTCAGAGTAGTGATGCTTTGAAAGCCTATAAACACAATAGTTACTGTCCTATAATCAAGGAAACCAAAATCCAACTGCTATCTTGAGCAGCTTCCAGGATTTTAATCATTCCCACAAAAGAAGCCATTCTTTTAAAGGAATTGCCTTTAAAAACAGAAAAACTATTTCAGTCAAGCTGCTGGACTGCTTTATCTTATTACCAGTGCCCAGCAATGGAACACTTTAATATATATGTTTCTTAAAACATCCTGATCATAAGTAACCTTTGTTTTTTAAGCAGAGCACAATGGAACAATTTAGTCCTGCTCCTCTTCAGGTCAGTGGGAAGCCTGCCACCACTTCCAGCACAGTGCATCTCAGCCTGCGACGTGTACCAGGCTCTATCCTGCAAAGCCATTTCACACACTCCACCCCCACAGCTCATGGACAAGGTGGGGGCTCTAAGCCCCTCTGAGGGTCATGGCCAAGAGGTGCTTTCCAAATGATCCACTGCTCAGCATGCAGCAGCCAGCTGACAGATGAGAGCACTGTGGGAGAGCAACTATGAGTTTTGATTTAAAGAGTGAAAGGGCAGCAGTATCTCCAGCATCTTTGGGCAGGGACTTTCATGGATGAAGTAGCAGCTGCCCAGTCTGCATAAGTTCATGAAATGGTAAGACAAGCAGGCTGTAGGCCCATTGGAGGGTGGAAGGTGTGATCAGAACACACAAAGAAAGAGCGAGCTCAGGTTCAAACGCTGAAAGGCTTCTGAGTCAGTGGAAAGCAAGTTACCACAAAGGAAATACTGAAACTGAATGTAAGCAAAGTAGTAGGATAACATTTGCTAGCAGCTGATTTTGCATATGCAAAACAAATTATGACAATGTTTTGTGTGCAAGAAACCAGCATGAGAGGCACCACAGTTAAAAGCGATTAGAAACAGTTTGTTGTCAGAGAAAGCTGCACTGGCAAAAAAACTTTCATTAACTTCTGTCAGTATCAGCATTATCCTGAAAAGCAGGTTCATTCACCCAGTGTGCAAAACGCCAAACTACACACAGAGCAGAGGTATTTTATTCAAGTAATTTTTGTGCAAAGATTGGTGCTAGGTGGTAACCCACAAGGCTAGCACACCACACCAAGAAACTACAAAGCATTTATACAGTTAAATATGTCAATCACAGCTAGTATTCACATGACTCAGCTAATAATTAGTTAATTTCTTTCTTGCTTGGATGTAACAGTCCAGCTCCCTTTTAATTTACCACACATGCTCATAGATTAAGGGACTTACTGGGGGGGGGCAGTTCCTGGCCTATGGGCCTGATTTTTAGTATTATAACAAGGATGGTTCCCCTACTGAGCACTTTGTTTTAGTTCTTCTCAATATCCCAACTAGTTGTTCTCCTTGACTACACACTTTATCACCCAGTTCTCAGTGTCTTCTGAGGTGGGATGTTTGCTTTGATCAGCCTCTCAGCTCTCCTCAATGATACAGTCATAAAACAAGTGCTTCCCTATCTCTCAGTTTCCCTCTCTGGCCCTCAACTTCTGTTTTGCCAGGCTTGCATAGTTCATTGTTGTGTCTTTAGCAGACAATTCCAAAATTTCCATTTTCTTAGAGATATCATCAGGAAAATCCCCATTAAAAAAGTCTAAACATAGTTTTTGTCATCAACTGGGAGAACACTTATTTTGCTTTTAATTTTATTTACTTTAATATTTATGTTTTATCGCAATGCTTTTGTACACAGACTACTACTTAAATCACCCAATACAAATAAGCATTGCATCTCCTAGCTGTTATCTTTTTAAAATTATCATCTACTGAGTGATTTAAAGACATCTTTTTATCCTAATCAAAGAGCTTATTATATAGTAAGGAAGGAGTTTTGGCCAGCTCAATTTATTACAACATATCCAGGCAAGACAAATACACAGTTAAGTATTTTAAATGGGAGAGATGCACGTCCAGGAGACAGAGTGCTGATACTTCTAAAAAGGTTCAAGTCAGAGTTCATCTCAGGAAAAACCAATGACTCAAACATTAAATCTTCCTCCCACAACTATGCTTCTATAATAAAGGTGCTTTAAAAAAGCAGCACCAAACAGGACAGGGGGAAAAAAGGAGCCCAGATCTCCAGGCAATTACTGGGGATGTAACCAAGGGTAAGTTTCTAGATTATCTAGTCCCTGACACAGTGCAGAGAAAGAACAAGAATGGTTTAAAACAAAGTAATGATACAGAGGCTTGTGAATATCATCTAATACCACACTGAAACAAAGTTTTCCTGGATGAACCATACAGGTCTACAAGCAGAAACCAAGACAACACAATAGCCTAAGGAATGACCTCAAAGGAGACCCTGAGAGCCACCTAGGCGGACAAAGGGATTTCAAGTGAGCATGGACCATCAGCCAAGAGGCTGCAAGCCTCTGGGGACCCCCACAAGCAGGGCAGGAAACAAACCACCTTCCCAACACACAGAAAGCTCTAGACCACAAGAAAATACATACAACACTCACAGCAAATAACAACCAATTCCTCTGAAAGCTGTCCCAGGCTCCTCAGGCTGTCAGTCTAAAACCAGCCCTCAGACTCCAATTTTTCCACATCTCAGCAGCTTCATTAGAGTTATTCCTCATGTAGTTCCCATGGGCTTAGGTCTCTTCCCAAATAAAATACTAAAAATACAGCTACTTATTATGTTTTACCACAGGACTTATAATAATATCAGTAATAACTTCAGATTACAGTTAAAATTAGTCTATTAACCACTGTTTCAGATCACTTCCAAAAACTATTCAGCCATTTCAGACAAGTCATTACCTTTGGAGTAATTCTTTCTCTTCACAGGCTGGCAGTATGTTGTGGTTTAGCTGGCAACTCAGCCCCACACAGCTGCTTGCTCACTCCCCCACCAGTGGGATGGGGGAGAGAACCAGAAGAATAAAGCTCATGGGTTGAGGTAAGAACAGTTTAATAATTAAACTAAAACAATAACAACAATAGTAATGTAATGAAAAAGGAAAATAACAAGAGTGGCAAAACCCACAGCACAGAAATGAACAACCAAAACAAACAAGGCAACCACTCACCAACCCAACAACACCAGCCCCCAAGCTGCAATCACCTCCCCTGGTTAATATAGTGGTCATGGCATCACATGGTATGGAATGAAGATCCCATTGGCCAGTTGGGGTCAGCTGTCTTGGCTGTGGCCCCACCCCTCCCAGCCTCTTGCCCACATAGCAGAGCATGGGAAGCTGAAAAGGTCCCTGGCTACTACAGGCACTACAGTGAAGAAAATTAACTCTTAGCCAAAACCAGCACATTCTCCACCCCTTATTCCATACCATTTACACCATGCCCAGGTCCCAATACTATCCAATACAACCTTACCAACCACCACCCCTCCCCTTCCCATCCTTTGACATAATACACAGACATCATTCCCTTCATCTATGAACCACCCCTGTAAAATGCCCATAAAAATATCCATTGAGTTCACCTCATCCATGACTCCGGGCACCATCTGTTGTATCAGTCTTTCAGGGCAGGAGAGATGGTGTGTGGCGTTGGGTTGCTGCATACCAAGTCAGTCATCATTCCATCACTGCTGCACTTGGCTTGTTTCATCAAAGTTCATCTTCCATGGATCAGGAGATTTGTACTCTGATATCATTGACACGGTCTATAGCAACCACAAAAAAGATAACATACAATATTACATAGCAGTTTGCATTATGCCTTTCAGTTCATTGGCTGTTTTCACCCAAAATCAAATCCCCTTGAGGCACACATTGGACTCCTCCATCCTCCCACATCACCCACCAAGTGCACCCAGGTCCTCGAGCAAACACAATCCCACAAATGGGTTTGCCTTTGCCTGAGGCAGGAAGAACCCAGACTGTTTTGCCCAGCATACTTTTTGCGTGCACTACAGGGACTCTATCCCCTTCCACAGTATGTAGGATTTCTGATTGGGCAGGGCCAGCTTGATTGGCAGATCCCCTCGTGTTGACTAGCCAAGTGGCTTTTCCTAAATGTGTATCCCAATATTTAAATGTGTGTCCCCCCCATTGCTCTCAGTGTAGTCTTTAACAGTCCATTGTACTGTTCAGTTTTCCCAGAGGCTGGTGCATGATAGGGGATGTGATACACCCACTCAATACCATGCTCTTTGGCCCAGCTGTCTATGAGGTTGTTTCAGAAATGAGTCCCGTTGTCTGACTCAATTCTCTCTGGGGTGCCACGTCACCTCAGGACTTGTTTTTTCAAGACCCAGGATAGTGTTCCAGGCAGTGGTATGGGGGACAGGATATGTTTCCAGCCAGCTGGTGGTTGCTTCCACCATTGTAAACACACGGCGCTTGTCTTGATGGGTTTGTGGGAGTGTGATATAGTCAATTTGCCAGGCCTCCCCATATTTATACTTCAGCCATTGTCCCCCATACCACAGAGGCTTTACCTGCTTCGCTTGCTTGATTGCAGCACACGTTTCACATTCATGGATAGCCTGTGCAATAACATCCATGGTCAAGTCCACCCCTCGATCACAAGCCCACCTGTATGTTGCATCTCTCCCTTGATGGCCTGAGGTGTCATGGGCCCACCAAGCTATAAACAGTTCACCCTTACGTTGCCAGTCCAGATCCACCTCAGCCACTTCAATCTTGGCAGCCTGATCCACCTGCTGGTTGTTTCAGTGTTCTTCAGTGGCCCGACTTTTGGGGATATGAGCATCCACATCATTGCTGTCCAGGGAGTCAGGTGTCTCCGAGTCAGTGCTTTCATCTTCATCCTCCAGGCCCTCACTAGTTCTACCCTCGCTGCTTTCTGCTGCCCTCTCCTGGCAGTTCTGGTAGGATTCCATTAGGTTGACTATGATGGTGAGGGCTGAGTCATCCCAGAACATGTCATTCTCTTTGCCTCCAGTGCTTGCTTCTGTGCCCTCTTTCAGCAGCCCCAGGGACCTCTTGCCCCACTCCCCACCGGTGCAGGGAGTGGATGCGCAGGATGCCAAGGATCACCATGAGTTCCAGGGAGCCCACACACACCACAATGATGACAGTGGCAGCACTGGGGTCCATTGGGTTTTTATTGGTGCTTGCCAAACTGTGCCCAGATAGCTCTGCGGGTAAATGATGGCCTCGGTGCATGAACTGCTGGGAACTCAGAATATGGTTAGGATGAGCAGCTCAGTTCATGTTGTGGAGGACATTCATCTCAACAGTAAACTCATTGCTAGAGTAGCATCCATTAATCTCAGTGCAGGACAGGTGAAACTTCCTTTCATAAAAGATAGCGCCATGGTTGATGTGGTGTGAGACCTGGCATAGTATTTCCTTATAAACTGCATCACACCTGTGATGGTCAGGTAGGCAGAGGTTTTAACAAGCTTCAGGCCCCACTGCTGCAGCAGTGCCCCATCCAGGAGCAGATACTCCCTCTCTGGGTCCAAGTCATCTCCTACCAGTGAGATCTCGCAGCCGTCCAGGTTGTGCACAATCTCATCTGACATTCGTGTGTCTGTCACAGTAACATGCCAATTCTCATCCTTCTTGGCCTCCACCTGGTGAGAAATAGAGCAGGTGATCTGGAGGTTGGGGAACAGGGGCACCCCATCAGGACCCTCAAAGTCTGATGCAGGATGAGCAAAGTGGGCACCGCCACTCAACAGGATTTGGGGGGCATCAGGCTGTAGCACCACAATGTAACCTTCCACATCAGAAATGGAGACACATGACTCTTTACTGAAACACTTGACAGTAGCAGTGAGCCTGAGCAGCCAGTCTCCAGGGGTAGCAAAGCGCAGGGAATTCATGTAAACCACATGCTGGATTGCATGGTTGAAGGTTTCCACATCATCACCCTCCAAGGTGAGCAGGGACTGAGAGGGGTTCACATCCCTTTGCCCAGACTGTTGAAGTCACTGTAATCAAGCCACTCATGGCAGGCATACAGGCATTCAATAACCTCCCAGCTCTCCAAGCTACCAGGGCACACAGCGAAGCCAGACAAGTAACCATGGAAGTAGTGGTGTATAGACAGAGGATCTCCTTGTACAGTATCAGTGGAGTTCTCATTTCCTTTGATTTTCTCTTGTTTTTCTCCTCGGTCCAGCAGGCTCCAATCACGAGCAAGGGTTCCTGCCATGGAGGGTGAATGAGGCCATTGTCATTAATGAGGGCAGGGTCATAAAAGACACCATCCACGTAGAGCATGACAGTGGGGAACTCCAGGTTGAGGGCATAACGGTGCCATTCATCATCACAGACCTGCTCAAGCTTCCAGAGGAATTTCGCGGGCCTTGCACTTTCCAGCAATGGCCAGTAGAGGAAAGCAAGCTGGCAGCCGTGCACAGCCAGAGAGTAATGCGAGTAGCCATCCTCGCTCTGCACTGTGCTGCAGATCACCATCTCCTCTTCCCACCTGCCTTTGCCAGGCACCATGGCGTACTTCATCCATACAGACAGGGTGAAGTGGTCACTCAGCCCCTCATGGGCATTCAGACCATTCACCACAGGCACCTGGGCAGCCTGGCTGCCATTGAACCAGTAGATAAGGCTGCTGTCCTGGCTGTAGTGCAGAGCCACGCGGTCCAGTTCGCTGTGGGTCTAGGCACTGGCAGCAGGTCAATCTCTCCTGAGGCAGCACCACAGAGTTTGCTTAGTGACTTCTCAGAGTAGTTATCCCAGTCACAGCCCTTGGCCACATGGTTTGTCTGCAACTCCACCAATGCCTGGATGTTCCACAGGGGCTCATCGCAGGTGTCCAGGTGAATGCTGGGGAAGAGCATGAGGCTGCCTGCACCCAGGGTACGCTCAATCCTCTTGCTCTGGCCCTACCAGCTGGGCTTGCAGGTGGGTTTCACCTGGATTTCCACTTCAGCATCACCAGAAGCCTGCTTCATCCACAGTCATAGGCTGTCACTGTGAATTTGTAGAGGTGATCTCCCACTGTACTGCAGCTTCTCTATGTTCTCAATGGTCCCATCCTTGTCAATCAGAAAGGGAATATTGGGGGTCAGGATGTTGTAGTAGCAGATCTGGCTGTACTGTAGCAAGCAGTCTCCATCAATGATCTCCACACACAAGTTGCGGTCATACAGCTTTCCCTCAGTCACTGCCACACGATACAACTTTTCCATAAAAACAGGAGCAAACTCACTCACATCATTTACTTAAACACGCACTATGGCCTTGTGTGATTTCTTGGTATTTGCTCCATCAGGTCCCTCTCCACAGTCATAAGCCTGGACGGTGAATGTGTGTTCCTTATGTGCTTCACAGTCCACTGGTTCCTTGGCCCAGATCAGACCCTCACCTATAACTTTGTCCAGGACCACAGCTTCAAAAGGTACCCCTGCCCCATGGATCCTGAAGCCACAGATTTCACCTGCATAGCACAGTGGAGCATCTTTGTCCAGTACAAACAGTGGTGGGTTGAGCAGGACCATGTTGTAATTCTCCATGATGATGCCCTGATACTCAGCTTCAATACCAGGTTTGTGCTTGTTTGCTTTGTTGGAGGCGTTGCCAGGCAGCACGGTGCAGAGGAGAAAGAACAGTGGCAGCGCAAGGCCAAGGGTCACCCATAGGAGCAGCAGCAGCAGGTCCCAGCCCACCCAGGGCTGCTGGACAGTGGCAGGCACAGCCTTGCTTCTTCATCATCCTGTTCTAAACAAGTTGACTTCTGCTTCCAAGATTTCTTCTTGTGTATGGGGGCAACTGATACTGACATGGGTTGATACTCTGGTTTGACCACAGTGCCCATCATCAGGGCTGGAGCGACCACAGTGCCTGTCACTTTGTCTTTCAATCCAGAGACCTTCCCTTCCCCTGGGGAGCACTGAATACTGTTGAGCAGGGCTCGGTACGCATGGGCCAGGCCTCAGCATGTTGCAGTTATCTGTGTCTCTCTGGAGTTCCCAGGGTAACAACATACTTTCTCCAAATATTCTACTAGTTTTTTAGGATTCTGCACTTGTTCGGGGGTGAAACTCCAAAACACTGAGGGTGCCCACTGCCCTAGGTATTTGCCTATGCTATCCCACATACCCTGCCACTCGTAACTATCAAGCCTTGGGGCAGATTTCTGGGTGATATTCTTAAGTTGCTTTCTAACCTTAGCCAAAACCAAAACAATATGGCCAAAAAAACAACAATAAATATATCTTACCTACCCAAGGATACTCAAGATACAAAAAGTTGTGATAAAGGTAGAGACATTCTATAAGAAGGTAGCTAAGGTGCCATTCTGCATTTCCTCCATATAAAATCTGTCAGAGGAGGTATAATTGCTAATTGACTCCATGAGGTGGTACCCAAAGTACAGTAACAGCTCTAATACAAACCCCAAATACCAGATAAAGCTGAAAACCAGTGTTTGCATAACAAACCTCTTAGGCAAAACATCACTAAGCAAACCAACACCAATCTTTAACAGGTACTGCAAAAAGAAGAGCACGGTGCTATGACCAGCAGCTGTTGTTATCTCAAACCCTCTATACCCCACATTGGGCACCAAAAGAGACTGTTGGGGTTTAGCCGGCAACTCAGCCCCACACAGCTGCTCACTCACTCCCCCACCAGCTGGATGGGGAGAGAATCAGAAAGGTAAAGCTCATGGGTTGAGATAAGAACAGCTTAATAGTTAAAACAACACCACCACAAAAAGGAAACCAATGAGAGATATACTAAACGGGGGGGGGGCGGGGGGGGGGGCGGGGGGGGGGCAGGCCAATAGGCCAGCCCACCCACCCCAAACCACAACCACCTGCCCTGTGTGCCAACTGCCCCCGTTAATATAGTGGTCATGGTGTCACATGGTATGGAATGAACATTCCATTGGCCAGTTGGGGTCAGCTGCCTTGGCTGTGGCCCCACCTCTCCTGGCCTCTTGCCCACGTGGCAGAGCATGGGAAGCTGGAAAGGTCCTTGACTACTACAGGCACTACAGTGAAGAGAATTAACCATTTCTCAGCCAAAATCAGCACACAGTGACAAGAAAACTCTTGCATGGATTACACTGAAGTTTGCAAAAATTGTTTGTGCTAAGTTAACACCTTTTCTTGCAGGAAAACAGATATAGCTGTGATGAAGCCAAGAGGGTGGGCTACTCCCATGTGTTTCCCATTTCCTAGTCAGCATAAGCTGCAGCAGATACACAGAGAGCAGACAGAAATTACACAGAGTTTGTTTTAACTTTGATGGTTGTACAGCCAGTTATTGGGACTGCAGCTGTTGAAAAGTTGAAGGCACTTCTCTTCCCATTGCCTGTCAGACAGGTGCTGACATCCCAGGGAATCTTACCTGAGAGATTACACACTCGTAACACCAGCATTAGCATTTTCTTTCTAAGGTATCATCACCTTAGCAAGAATTCATTAAACCTGGCAATTCTTAAATATTTCCTGCTGTGCAGAGTACCCACGTCCTTGCATTTCCCCTCATGCCAGGGAACAAGCCATCAGGTCAAGATCCATCTTTCTCCTTAGGCTACATCTTCTGTGAGAAGCTGCCTGCAAACTTTCTGCTAAGGAAAGCTCGCAGAATTGAGGCCAGAAGCAGCACAGTGAAGTCCCCTCTGGGGGACTCTCATGCTCTGGGAAATTGTGGAGGAAGGAATATCTGTGTATTGCATATGCACACAGCAAGGGCTAGATAAGAGGAGTACTTGTCCCAGGGTGCTGCTCAGGGAAAGTGGAGGGGAAAAATTGGGCCAGAATTACCTCAGAAATTATGGGGGGTGGGCTGTGAGCAACTCATCCCAGCAGCAGTGGCTGCAGGGAGGGAGCCAGGGGAGAGAAGGGCTTTCAGGACCACAGGGCACTGTGTGTCAAGTGTGTGTGTTTCCATAGAAATGCATTCATTTATATCAGCTGGCCCTAGACACAGAGTAAGTGCTCTGTGTGAAACACTCCCAACAACACACATCCAAGCATCAAAAGACAGGTCCTCTCTCTCCTCCGCTCACATCCTATAAGCTTATGTGGTGGTACAGCCCCCCAGGCCGCTCTGGGATCCCAGCATGAGCCCTATTGTGTTATCTTGGTCATAATGACTTGGGCATCAGGCAATCTCTGTCCACACCTGGGCCATCTGCTCCCTGACTTGTGTACCAGAATTGTGGCCAGAATGTAAAATACTGACCAAAGCCAATCATCTTGATCCTATAAATAGCAATCCAAGAGGGAGACCCTTTGAGCCCTCTGGGACTGCAGCAGGCTGTGTGACCCTATATCTCCCCCTGGGCTAGGATGTCTCTCAGGGTAGATTTCACAAGGATTGAAGGATTATCTGCTGATGATTTTCCAAGGTTTTCCAGCTGTGCACTGATGAATGCCAGCACATAAAAGTGAGTAATTTATGAAACCTCACAAAAAGGGAAATTTTATTCACAGGTTAACCTTGGTGCACATGTGTGCAATTTGATTATACATATATTATCCTTAAACTGTTGACCAAGTCTGAGACTAAGATTGGGCCTAGCCGCACCTAGACTTGTCTCTGCAAGAAGTTTAGAAAGCAAGGGGGTCTATTCTGAACCTCATGACTCAATGGGAGGGTCCTCCTTATCCCCTGCATCCACAGTCCCTCTGAATCATTCTGACTTGAGTATACCTCAGTTTTCCTTTGTGCACTTCTTCTATGTAAGTAATAGTGTGAACCTTGCCATTCTCGAATCTTTAACTAAGTTGCTATTTTGATGTAACAAAGTCCATCACATTGCTGTTTTAAATTGTCTAATGCTGTTAAGAATTATACAACTTAATACTGTGATCCATCTCAAAAATATTAATAAATCTTAAATTGCTAAAGCTGTGTAACAAATCATATTCCTGACCATTTGGTGTAGTTGGCAGGATACACAAGATTGTATTTATGACAATTTGGTGTAGTTGGCCATACCCACAAACCTGCATTTGTAACAGCCTGTCCTCATCTGAGCTCATTTTGCAGAGATGCCTCTTTTATGAGACTAATCACCTCTGACTTCCTCTAACCAGAAGAAAGAGCTGAGCAGCAGCTCTGTCTCCCCTAGGTGGGCTGAATTGCCCTCTGCAGAGGCTGTACCCTCTGTGAACTACTGAAAAAGCCTGTGACAAATCAGCTTTTCACTTAGACACCTAAGCTGCCTTGCTGAAAGTTAGGTGGAAGGGGGGGGGGCTTAACCCACAGCACCTCTCTCTCAACCTACTTCAGTTGGCTTTTCCCAAAATAAGGCAAGATCAAAGGGGCAGAAGATGGTCCATCAGTGTCAAGGGTCTGTATTTCTCTACTCTACTTCATTCCCCTGCTCCCCCCCCCAAAGAAAACCTCATTAAAAACTGTAGCCAGCCACCTTGATACATAGTAGAGAATGTGATAAGGACTGTTGGAATTCCCATAACAAGAACAGAGATAAAATGACATGTTCAGAGGATTCAGTACCAAACCATTTTGTTAGTTTGGGGCTTAGTTTTTTTTGTTTCAGTGTTGTTGTTGTTTTTTACTATATGATTGCTTCCTCTTATATTGCTGGCTAGAGCCATGAGCAGAGAACCAGTACCTACCACCTGTGCTCCCATGGACCAAGTTGCAGGTACCCCTGGCTACACACACACTGGCTGCCATGTGCTTGGGTGCTGCCTGCCCCCCAGTTAACCCCTTTGTGGCCCTGATGAGACCTTTAAAGATGCATCATGAAAGATTAAAGACTGGGTGACAGAAGATGAAATAGCAGGTTTTAGACACAGAGGAGAATTTATAAAGGGCAGTGTCGTGGTTCAGCCTCAGCTGGCAACTGAACACCACGCAGCCGCTCGCTCACCCCCCCCCACCCCTGTGGGATGGGGAAGAGAATCGGACGAGCAAAAGAACTTGTGGGTTGAGATAAGCACAGTTTAATAACTACAATAGAATGATGATGATAAATGATTATGATAATAATGACAGTAAGGTTAATATAATAAAAGGGAAAAGGGAGGAAAGGGAAAACAGGGAACAAAAACGCAGAAACACGAACGATACAACCGCTCACCACCCGCCGACCGACGCTGCCCGTCCCCGAGCCCCGATTGCTCCCTCCCTCCCCCCGGCCAGCCCCTCCCAGGTAGCATACTGGGCATGACGTTACATGATATGGAATATCCCTTTGGTCAGTTTGAATCCACTCTCTTAGCTGTGCCCCCTCCCCTCCCGGCTTCTTGTGCACCCAGCAGAGCATGGGAAGCTAGACATGTCCTTGACTAGTATCAGCGCTGCCCAGCAACAGCCTAAACATCTGTGTGTTATCTCAACAGGTTTTTTTTCCATGCTAATTTCAAAGCACAGCACTATACCAGCTAGAGTGAAGAAAATTAACTCTATCGCAGCTGAAACCATGACAGTATCCACCCCTTATTCCATATCATTGACATCATGCTCAGGTCCCATACTATTCAGTACAACTTCAATAATCCTTATCCATCTTCTTATCCTTTAACAATATATATATATACAGATTTTCATTTATCATTCCACTAGTTTATGGAACACCCCTGTAGAATGCCTGTGAAATGTCCATTGAGTTCATTTAGTCCATGACTTTGGATTTCATCTCTTGTAAGGGTCCTTCGGTGCGGCGGTGTGCGTGGGGTCAGGTTGTTGCATGTCAGTCCTTGTTCCATCACCGCTGCACTGGTAGTTCGTGTTCTCTCACTGCTGCACTTTGCTCGGTTCCATTGAAAGTCCATTTGCTATTATCATTAATTGGGAGATTCCCACCATGATAACATTCCACTGATGCAACCATAGTAGTGATGACATACAACATCATATTACAATTAACAGCATATTATTCAGTTCATTGGCTGTTTTCACCCAGAATTAAATCCCCCTGGGGTACACACCGAACTCCTCCATCCTCCCGCATCACCCACCAAGTGCACCCAGGTCCTCGAGCAAACGCAATCCCACGAGTGGGTTTGCCTCTGCTGGAAGCAGGAATAACCCAGACTGTCTTGCCCAGCATATTTTTTATGTGCACTACAGGGACTCTATCCCCTTCCACAGTACGTAAGGATTCTGATTGGGCCGGGCCAGCTCGCCTGGCAGATCCCCTTGTGTTGACTAACCAGGTGGCTTTTGCTAAATGTGTATCCCAGTGTTTAAATGTTCCACCCCCCATTGCTCTCAGTGTCATCTTTAATAGTCCATTGTATCTTTCGATTTTTCCAGAGGCTGGTGCGTGATAGGGGATGTGATACACCCACTCAATGCCGTGCTCTTTGGCCCAGGTGTCTATAAGGTTGTTTCGGAAATGAGTCCCATTATCTGACTCAATTCTCTCTGGGGTGCCATGTCGCCACAGGACTTGTTTTTCGAGACCCAGGATAGTGTTCCGGGCAGTGGCGTGGGGGACAGGATATGTTTCCAGCCAGCCGGTGGTTGCTTCTACCATGGTGAGAACATGGCGCTTGCCTTGGCGGGTCTGTGGGAGTGTGATGTAGTCAATTTGCCAGGCCTCCCCATATTTATATTTCAGCCATCGTCCCCCATACCACAGAGGCTTTACCCGCTTCGCTTGCTTGATTGCAGCACATGTTTCACATTCGTGGATAACCTGCGCAATAACGTCCATGGTCAAGTCCACCCCTCGATCACGAGCCCACCTGTATGTTGCATCTCTCCCTTGATGGCCTGAGGTGTCATGGGCCCACCGAGCTATAAACAGTTCACCCTTATGCTGCCAGTCCAGATCCACCTCAGCCACTTCAATCTTGGCAGCCTGATCCACCTGCTGGTTGTTTCGATGTTCTTCAGTGGCCCGACTCTTGGGGACGTGAGCATCCACATGCCGTACCTTTACAACCAGGTTCTCTACCCGGGCAGCAATATCTTGCCACAGTGCGGCAGCCCAGATGGGTTTGCCTCTGCGCTGCCAGTTGCTTTGCTTCCACTGCTGTAGCCAGCCCCACAGGGCATTTGCCACCATCCAGGAATCAGTATAGAGATAGAGCACTGGCCACTTTTCCCGTTCAGCGATGTCCAAGGCCAGCTGGATGGCCTTTACTTCTGCAAACTGGCTCGATTCACCTTCTCCTTCAGCAGTTTCTGCTACTTGTCGTGTAGGACTCCATACAGCAGCCTTCCATCTCCGGTGCTTTCCCACAAGGCGACAGGACCCATCAGTAAACAGGGCATATTGCTTCTCATCTTCTGGCAGTGTGTTATACAGTGGGGCTTCTTCAGCACGTGCCACCTCCTCCTCTGGTGATATTCCAAAATCTTTGCCTTCTGGCCAGTCCATAATCACTTCCAAGATTCCTGGGCGACTGGGGTTTCCTACTCGAGCCCGCTGGGTGATCAGTGCAACCCATTTACTCCACGTAGCATCAGTTGCATGGTGTGTAGAGGGGACATTTCCTTTGAACATCCAGCCCAGCACTGGCAGTCGGGGTGCCAGGAGCAACTGTGCTTCAGTACCAACCACTTCTGAAGCAGCTCGAACCCCTTCATATGCTGCCAATATCTCTTTTTCAGTTGGAGTATAGCGGGCTTCGGACCCTCTGTATCCCCGACTCCAAAACCCTAGGGGTCGACCTCGGGTCTCCCCTGGTGCTTTCTGCCAGAGGCTCCAGGTAGGGCCATTCTCCCCAGCTGCGGTGTAGAGCACATTTTTAATATCTTGTCCTGCCCGGACTGGCCCAAGAGCTACTGCATGAACTATTTCCCGTTTAATCTGTTCAAAGGCTTGTTGTTGTTCAGGGCCCCATTTGAAATCATTCTTTTTCCGGGTCACTTGATGGAGGGGGCTTACGATCAGGCTGTAGTGTGGAATATGCATTCTCCAAAAACCCACAACGCCCAAGAAAGCTTGTGTTTCCTTTTTGCTGGTTGGTGGAGACATGGCTGTTATTTTGTTGATCACATCCATGGGGATCTGACGACGACCATCTTGCCATTTGATTCCTAAGAACTGGATTTCTCGTGCAGGTCCCTTAACTTTACTTTGTTTTATGGCGAAACCAGCTTTCAGGAGGATTTGAACTATTTCCTTCCCTTTCTCAAAAACTTCTTCTGCTGTATTGCCCCACACGATGATGTCATCAATGTATTGTAGGTGTTCGGGAGCTCCACCTTGTTCCAAAGCATTATGGATCAGTCCATGGCAAATGGTAGGGCTGTGTTTCCACCCCTGGGGCAGTCGATTCCAGGTGTACTGGACCCCCCTCCAAGTAAAAGCAAACTGTGGCCTGCACTCTGCTGCCAGAGGGATTGAGAAGAATGCATTAGCGATATCGATTGTGGCATACCACTTGGCTGCCTTGGACTCCAGTTCATATTGAAGTTCTAGCATGTCTGGCACAGCAGCACTCAACGGTGGAGTGACTTCATTCAGGCCACGATAGTCTACCGTTAGCCTCCACTCTCCATTAGACTTCCGGACTGGCCATATGGGACTGTTAAAGGGTGAGTGGGTTTTACTGATGACTCCTTGGCTCTCCAGTCGACGAATGAGCCCGTGGATAGGGATCAGAGAGTCTCTGTTGGTGCGATATTGCCGTCGGTGCACTGTTGTGGTGGCGATCGGCACCTGTTGTTCTTTGACCTTCAGCAACCCCACCACAGAAGGGTCCTTCGAGAGGCCAGGCAAAGTAGACAGCTGTTTAATTTCCGCCGTCTCCAAGGCAGCTACACCAAAAGCCCACTTGTAACCTTTTGGGTCCTTGAAATACCCTCTCCTGAGATAGTCTATGCCAAGGATGCACGGAGCCTCGGGGCCAGTCACAATGGGGTGCTTCTGCCACTCATTGCCAGTTAGGCTCACTTCGGCCTCCAATACAGTTAGCTCTTGGGATCCCCCTGTCACTCCAGCAATGCTGATGGGTTCCGCCCCTATATAGTTTGATGGCATTAAGGTACACTGTGCACCGGTGTCCACTAAAGCTCTATATTCCTGTGGGTCAGATGTGCCAGGCCATCGGATCCACACAGTCCAGTAAACCCGGTTATCCCTTTCCTCCACCTGGCTGGAGGCAGGGCCCCCCTAGTCCTGATCATAGTATTCATCACTCACTTCCGGTAGATATGAATCACGGGTGTCTCTGTTAAGATCAGTCAGGCCATCAGCACTTCTGCTCCTCTGTCTAGAGAATTGCTTACGGGAAACTGGGGCAGCAGCTCTCCTGGAGAAACTTCCCTGAGTAATTGTTCTCCCTTGCAGCTCACGTACCCGTGCCTCTAAGGCTGAGGTAGGTTTTCCATCCCACTTCTTCATGTCCTCTCCGTGATCACGCAGGTAAAACCATAGGGTGCCCCGTCGTGTGTATCCCTTCTCTTGAGCCAAGGGACGATTACTCCTAATGGCTGAGATACTGGTCCGTACTGGTGGGGAGTAGGACATATCTTCTTTGAGTTGCTGGAACTCTCGGGACAGTTTCTCAACAGCAGAGACGAGCGAGGAAGAGAGATTCGCTTCATATTCCCGGAGTCTATCAATCAACTCAGCCACCGTTGGTGTCTCGTCATCTTTCCAGGACATCACTGCCAATGAGTTTGCATACGAGGATGGTGCGCTCCGTACAAACTTCCGCCACATGGGTCGTGTGCACTCGGCTTCATCTGGATCTTTGGAGGACCGTTGATCGTCCAGGTCACCATAAACCACCTCAAGCACGGCTAATTCCCTTAGATGCTGAACGCCTTTCTCCATGGTCGTCCATTTTCCTAGGCGAAATACAATATCTTCTTTGAAGGGATACCTCTCTCTCACCGCGGCCAGGAGCCGCCTCCAGAGGCTGAGGGCTTGTGTTCCTTTTCCAATTGCTTTATCAATGCCCCCTTCCCTAGAGAGGGATCCCAGTTGTTTGGCTTCCTTCCCCTCTAATTCCAAACTACTGGCCCCATTATCCCAGCATCGGAGCAGCCAGGTGATAACGTGCTCACCTGAATGACGCCCGAAATCTTTCCGTATATCCCGCAACTCACTCAAGGATAGAGATCGGGTAGTTTCCGTTTCTTGTACACATGGTTCCTCCTCCTCCTCCTCTTCTCGTGATGGCCCTGGTTCATCGTAATCTCTTTCTAAACGAGTTGACTTTCTCTTCCATGATTTCTTCTTGCGTATAGGGGCGACTGATACTGGCACAGGTTGGTCCTCTGGTTCAGCTGCAACGCTTGGCACTGGGGTTTGGGTAGCTGCAGTGCCTGTCGTGGGGGTTTGAGTGGCCGCCGTGCTCATCACCGGGGTTGGAGCAGCTGCAGTATCTGTCGCAATGGGTTGGGTGGCCGCCGTGCTCATCACCGGGGTTGGAGCAGCTGCAGTATCTGTCGCAACGGGTTGGGTGGCCGCAGTGCTCATCACCGGGGTTGGAGTAACTGCATTCTCTGTTGCGGCGGGTTGGGTGGCCGCCGTGCTCATCACCGGGGTTGGAGTAGCTGCAGTCTCTGTCGCGGCAGGTTGGGTGGCCACAGTGCTCATCACCGGGGTTGGAGTAACTGCAGTCTCTGTCACGGCGGTTTGGGTGGCCGCAGTGCTTGTCGCTGGGGTTGGAGTAGCTGCAGTGTCTGTCGTGAGGGTTTGGGTGGCCGCAGTACTTGTCACGGGGGTCGGAGTAGTTCCTTTCTCTTTCCCTTGGGGGTACTGAATAGTGTTAAATAGGGCTCGATAGGCATAAGCCAGACCCCAGCACATGGCAGTGATCTGTATGTCTCTGGAATTGCCAGGGTGACAACATATTTCCTCCAAATGTTCTACTAATTTTTCAGGATTCTGCACTTGTTCAGGGGTGAAGTCCCACACCATGGGGGGTGCCCACCGTCTTAGGCATTTGCCCATACTTTCCCACATACCCTGCCACGCATAGCTATCAAGCCTTGGGACAGATCTCTGGATTATATTCTTAACTTGCTTACTAACCTTAGACAGATCTGATACCACTTGCCAAAGCAATATCAACAGATGTATCTTAACTACACAAGGATGTTCAAGATACTGAAAAGTTGTTGTAAGGAGGGAGGAGACATTACATAAGATATTAGCTACGGTGCCATTCTGTATTTCCTCCATAAAAAACTCCTCAGAGGAGGAGGTATAATTGCTAATTGCCTCCATGAGGTGGTAGCTGTAGTACAGTAACGGCTTCCATGCAAAACCTAAATAACTGATAACAGTCAAGGCCAGTGTTTTAATAACAAGTCTCCTAGGCAAAATATCTCTAATCACTGCAGAGCACAGCCAGCTGACAGAACCAACAGCAAGTTTTAACATGTACTTTACAATCAGCATGGTAAAGACTGGACAAGCTAATACTGCGAGCAGATTAATCAATGCTGTGACCAGCAACTGTTATTATCTCAAACCCTTCTCGCCCCACGTTGGGCGCCAAAAATAGACTGTCGTGGTTCAGCCTCAGCTGGCAACTGAACACCACGCAGCCGCTCGCTCACCCCCCCCCACCCCTGTGGGATGGGGAAGAGAATCGGACGAGCAAAAGAACTTGTGGGTTGAGATAAGCACAGTTTAATAACTACAATAGAATGATGATGATAAATGATTATGATAATAATGACAGTAAGGTTAATATAATAAAAGGGAAAAGGGAGGAAAGGGAAAACAGGGAACAAAAACGCAGAAACACGAACGATACAACCGCTCACCACCCGCCGACCGACGCTGCCCGTCCCCGAGCCCCGATTGCTCCCTCCCTCCCCCCGGCCAGCCCCTCCCAGGTAGCATACTGGGCATGACGTTACATGATATGGAATATCCCTTTGGTCAGTTTGAATCCACTCTCTTAGCTGTGCCCCCTCCCCTCCCGGCTTCTTGTGCACCCAGCAGAGCATGGGAAGCTAGACATGTCCTTGACTAGTATCAGCGCTGCCCAGCAACAGCCTAAACATCTGTGTGTTATCTCAACAGGTTTTTTTTCCATGCTAATTTCAAAGCACAGCACTATACCAGCTAGAGTGAAGAAAATTAACTCTATCGCAGCTGAAACCATGACAGGCAGGGTGAAAACCAATGCAAGGGTCACCAAGAGCAGGTGGAAGGTGCTGCTTGTAGCACCTGGAGAGAGCAAAGTGGGGAGGATTGCAGTATGGAAAGGGGAGAGCTGCTGTGACTATCCTGGGGCTACACGAGCAGACAGACAAGTATGAAGAAATATCAAGGGAGCCAAACATTGATGAAATTTTGACTGAGACCTGGGCCAAAACTGGGCTCATGTCCTGAGTTGTCAGAAAGCAAGAACATCTTGATTTCAGGAATAGGTATTTTGATATCTTGGGAATGTATCTGAATTAGGGAATCTGATGTTTTGGGGTAACTGATTTCACATTAAACTACCTTGACTAAAGCCTCTCTGGATATTTCCCCATGAGTCGTACTGTTCTGACATCTGAACCCTGTTCCTATAGCACAGGACAGTGGGATTTTTCTGAACAGATGATGTGGTTTAATCCTAGCTGGCAACTAAGCACCACACAGATGCTCTCTCACTCCCCCTGCAGTGGATTAGGGGATAGAATCAGAAAAGTGAGAAAACTCCTGGGTTGAGATAAAGACAGTTTAGTAGGTAAAGCAAAAGTTGTGCACGCAAACAAAGCAAAACAAGGAATTCATTCACTACTTCCCATGGGCAGGCAGGTGTTCAGCCATCTCCAGGAAAGCAGGACTTTGTAATGCATAATGGTTACTTGGGAAGACAAACACCATCACTCCAAACATCCCTGCTTTCCTTCTTCCCCCAGCTTTTTATTGCTGAGCATGACATCATATGGTATGGAATATTCCTTTGGTCAGTTGGGGTCAGCTGTGTCCCCTCCCAGCTTCTTGTGCACCCCCAGCCTACTCACTGTTGGGGTGGTGTGAGAAGCAGAAAAGGCCTTGACTCTGTGTAAGCACTGCTCAGCAGTAACAAAAACATCCCTGAATTATCAACACTGTTTCCAGCACAAATCCAAAACATAGCCCCATACTAGCTACTACGAAGAAAATTAATTCTATCCCAGCCAAAACCAGCACAACAGACAAAGGAAGGGTCTTGCAGTATAGGTTCATCCCCACTCTAAAAATGCAAGTTTAGCTTCAAACATGCCAAGGAAGAAAGAATTGATTCCTTGAACCAATGGCCTTTAAACAGCTCCCACCATGATATCGCATACTCTTCCTAAGGATACCTGCCAGTTCTTCCCTAGCTCCTTTCTAGGCGTCCCAGAAGAAAAACACAAAGGGAAACATAATTAAGAAAGGCTGTGGGGAAACTCCCCTTTCCCCTCATTTCCAGAAAAGTTAATTCCTTGGGATCTTAGCTAATAATGATATAATCTTAACTCCTGCACGAGTGTGAATTTCTTTCAAAAAATAAAGAACAGTCTTGTTTCTATTTCTCATTTCCATCCCCCCCCCCCCCAAACCACGAGTTCTCAAAAAGCTGATACAGTAGTTCAGAGAGTACAGGTGAGATATCTTATAGAAAGAGCAATGTTGGGAAAGGATTTGAGAAGAGAGGAAGCAGGAATTAAGGAGGTGATTTGACCCAAGGTAACAATAATTCTCCACAGGAAATAACTTTTGCACAAGCCTGCTGAAACTATCCCTCATCTGACAGCACCACACTGACTCTGGAAGCAACCCGTCTCTCAGGAAATCACAGTGAAGCCAATGAAAATATCAGTAAAAACAGAGAGGGTTCCCAATGTTGATTTTGTATTGGCTTTCATGCACCTAAACCAGCAGATACCCATAAACCTTTGTAGCACTTTTACCAAGTTATGCGTGAAACTTCATAACATCATACCATCCCAAGATATACAATACAAATTTTTTTTTAAAGGTGCTGTATTGCAAATTACATTTTTGGTGTTGTTTTTTTTCCAGCCTAAAAAATGACTGCTCATATCTTTCCTGTGAATTTGGGATTCTTTTACATCTTCCCTTGTTTATTCACCTCTACATTCCTAAATGCCTGCACTCTATTTCAGTTTGCTGATTAAGACTGACCGTTTTTTCACTTTGCCTGCAGAAAAGCAGTGTAAAGATAACTCCATGCTGAAACATTTAGAGTTCCAGGAACCAATTCAGCATGAAGCTTGCATGTGTCTAAGTATGCTAATCACCCCCGGTTCAAAGTCAATGTTTCACTGCTTTGGTGAATTGAGATGCTAAACATAACCTTTAGAGGAACTTCCTTTAAGATCACATACATTATTACACTTTAGGATCTTACTAACTATAGAGAGCTCAGAGAAGTAGGTAAGAGCATAGTACAGTACCCCATACTTTACCTTGCTAAAGGAGATAGACCTCTATGCGTGATCCATGCAAAGACATCACAAAAATCAAAGCAAGAGTAACTGGCTCCTACTGAGTGATTTTTAAAGGAGCCTGATATAAATAAGCCAGTTTGCATTTTTGTCCCAGATAACAGCCCTAAGTTTTCAGAACTTTTTTCCTCACTGCTGAAGATGATTTTTCAGATGGGTAAGTTCACAGCTCTATTAGTTATTGTTATATCTATTTTTCATGTGAGCTATTTTCTCTAAATCTGTAACAAGTCATAGATCTTCTTCCTTCAACCCTAACAAATATATTGCCCTCATGCTTTTATGATCTCCTAATCTCTTAGAAGTTGATATATTCTGAGATTAAATACACCAGGATCCCAGTGGCATAATAATACAGATACAGCTGTGATGAATGCCAATTAGAACAGTAGCAGCATGTGACAGCTGTTTACAATTACTTTTAGTTAGCAACTTTTAAACACATCATTATTATCATAGAATAAGATTTTTTACATGGTTTTGGTCTAGCAGAAATTTAGGATTTGTTAATAGTTTTGAGACAGATCACAAAATTAGGTTCTATAATTCTTAAGCATCAGCCAATTTAATAGAGCAGTTCAATTAAGTTTGTTACAATCAAAATAACAACTCAGTTAAAGATTCAAGAATGGCAAGGGTCACCCAACACTTAGAACAGGATTATACACACAGATGGGGTTTAAATCAAGTGACACACACAGACCAACAGACAGCTCTAAATCAAATTGCACACATACAGAGGTTAACCTGTGATTAAAATTTCCCTTTTTGTGTGTTTTATTAATTACTCACTATTATGTGGCAGCATTCATCAACAGACAGTCAGTAAACCTCACAAAGTCAGGCCTTGGAGTCCTCACAAAATCATCGATGGACAATGCTTCAGGCCTCACAAAATCTACCCCAAGAATCATCCCAGCTCAATACTGGATCACACAACCCACTACAATCCCAGACAACCCTAAAGGTTTCCCTTTTGAATTGCTATTTATAGGATCTCAAGATGATTGGCTTTGGTCAGTATTTCCCATTCTGGCCACAACTGGTGCTGAGTCATTCTGGTATACAATTCAGGCAGCAGATGGCCCAGGTGTGGCTAGGGGGTGCTAGACCACCCCAGCCTACTGCACTTGCAACCAACATAACAGCACAACAGGAGTTTTTGCCAAAATATGCATGGCTTATCCTGAGATCTCAGAGTGCCCCGGGGGGCTGCACCACCACAGTTATCAGGTTTCTCTTTGAAGTATGCAGTTAGAATAGGCTTTGAGTTTATGACTCCTTAGTCCTTTGAGTAGCCTTCTGCTAGAGAATTACTGCATGAAAGGCTTTAGCAGAAAAGCTTTGCATGATCTGCTAGTATTTCCCTGAAAAATATCTCCTAAAGGATAAAGGAACTTCAGCTATGGAGGGAATGTGGGCACAGGACACTGCCCAGATGAACTATTCAACACAGTTTCCCTACATTGTTCCCCATCCCCAAAAATAAATGTTAAATTTTACCTATAAATATACAAGTTAAACTCTACAAGAAGTTCTGCAAATATCTACCCAAAGCAAAGAAAAGTTAAGGTTGCTTTTAAGCCCCATTTGCCACATCTCAGACTGATTTCAGGAACAGGATGTCTTCTCTCCTTCTTGCACCTCAGCAAGAGAAGAGTCCCTGCTTAGGACTTGTTTCCATTGCACTGGGAGGTCTGTCTGAAGGATGTGGAGACACACTGGCTGCACTTATCCCAGGAAAATAAACACTGCCAAGAATGCTGTCAGGCCCAACCATTGATATTATCAGACTGGGAGAACAGTCACTGGCGTGCTGGGGCCCATGCTGTCCCAGGTAATCCCATCCTCACACAGGTGCAGGAGCCCACAGGGACCAGGAGCCACCCCCAAGACTACATGTGTGCGACTACTCTCTCTGGGAGGGAGCCGGAAGGAAGTGGTCAAATGACTGCAGTTGGCCCCCAGGCTAAAGAACAGACCTTGGCACTGGCTCACAAAAATTCTAATAGCACAGCAATTAGGGCCAGCTTTAACTAGATTGCTTGAGCAATGCAGGTAGTCTGGGCTCCAGCACCCTAGCAAATCCTCATGGGCCCCAACATACTTGCATTGCCCAGGGGGATATCTATGCTGCCACATTTTCACTCTGGTTCTTACCTAAATTAAGGTCTCACCCCTTGTCCACCAGTTGAGTCACCATAATACACATACCACAGGATGCAGGAACAGCAGGTCCAGCGTTGGATGCCAGTGTGATGCCGTGAAAAGCCGAAATCAGGACTCAACAGTCTGAACGACTATTAAGCAGGTATTCTTTTTTGCAGTGCTGGACGCACAGGGGATCACTCCTCCTAATGTGAGTGCCTGCACAGGGTTAGTTGCATAACTTATACAAGCTTTACATACATTATTTTTCTGAGACAAGATATACATATTCATTAATTTTCTGATAACTCATTATCACATACAAATGTCCTTTGCACATGCCTGCTGGTGTCTCCGGGTGGTCATCAGGGGTCTCTGGATGAAGGATATACTCTTCCTCACTGTGTCCGCTAGTTAACTTTTGTTTTTGCACAAACTCAGTTCTGAGATCACATATATACTGTCCTTAAGGGACGGTCTGTTCTGGTTTAGTGTTTGCTCTATAGTTACTTATCTTTATGGTTCTGTACATCTGCTTTTCTAAGGTCAAATGTTGTCATAGTAAATTTTGTTTAGGCGCTTCTTGTCTTGAAGCCTTTCTGACTCCCCCAAAGCAACAAGTTTTAGTTACAACAGCTCTAACTCTATCAAGTGCCGAACAGAATGGCCATCCATGTGCCCGAAACACATGAATCCACACAAACCTTAATCATCTTAAATCAAAGAAAGGGAATGAATGCTCAAAACCAAGTTTCATGCAATGGCCCAATTCTGCAGGGACCCCCTGCAGGTCCAGGGATGACCAAGGACATTCAACATCACACAGGATTGAGCAGCTGTAGCCCAAAACACAACTGCTTCCCCAGGTGTGCAGCCACTCAGTGCATTTCCCTGGTACTCAGATGACTTGCAAGGGAACTCACTTCAACAACAGTACAATCTCCTCTGCAGGAGGAGACATCTTAAGAGATCTATACATCATTGTACTGGGTTTGGCTGGGATAGAATTAATTTTCTTCATAGTAGCTAGTATGGGGCTATGTTTTGGATTTGTGCTGGAAACAGTGTTGATAATTCTGGGATGTTTTTGTTATTGCTGAGCAGTGCTTACACAGAGTCAAGGCCTTTTCTGCTTCTCACACCACCCCACCAGTAAGTAGGCTGGGGGTGCACAAGAAATTGGGAGGGGACACAGCTGGGACAGCTGACCTCAACTGACCAAAGGGATATCCCATACCATATGACATCATGCTCAGCATATAAAGCTGGGGGAAGAAGGAGGAAGGGGACACACGCACATTTTTGTCTTCCCAAGTAACTGTTATGCTTCATGGAGCCCTGCTTTTCTGGAGATGGCTGAACACCTGCCTGCCCATGGGAAGTAGTGAATGAATTCCTTGTTTTGCTTTGATTGCACGTGTGGCTTTTGCTTTGCTTATTAAACTGTCTTTATCTCAACCCACAAGTTTTTTCCCTTTTACCCTTTTGATTCTCTCCCCCATCCCATTGTTGGGGGAATGAGCGAGTGGCTGTGTGGTGCTTAGTTGCCAGCTGGGGTTAAACCACAACAATCATGTTGTTATCCGAAAAGCGGATTCGTCGCCTGGTGTGCAATGAGTCAATAATCACACACTCAGGAGAGACACTGCAAATTTATTTCAGGGCTGTGCAAGCCTGGGTGTTCGGTGGTTTTCCACAAATCAAGCACACCAAAGCTGGCTACCTTATCATATTTATACAATATGTCCATACATAGCCTACCTATCTCCTACATATTCATTCTAATCTACATAAGTTATATAATTGGCACTGAGTCATTCTTCTTGGCTCCACTTCAGTTTCTTCCATGCATGCTTTCCTTTCTTCAGGGGTCTTTGGTGATCTTGATGGATGGGGCATCCTAACTCCTGTTACATAGAAACAACTTAGAACTATTTTCTCTTAGCAACTCTCACACATTTTTCTTCTAAAAAGAAATGCTTGTCATTAATTAAATGAGTGAGCTGATAGCCAAAACATCTCGGCCCTAATCTTAGATTAACTATTAACAATGCTTAATCAAAAAAGAGTCTATATTGTCAGTAACTTAATCATATACAATATCTCTTAGATTCATGCTAACTAAACCTATACAACACTCCTTAGATTCACACTAAGCAACACTCCTTAGATTCACACTACCACTCCTTGTATCCAAGGGGTGGGGTTTTTCCACTATCAATGTTGACACATATAAACAAAATTGAGACCATACTACATAATGTCAAGCAGCTTTTTAGCTTGTTTTAAATGAGGCAACCCTTACAATGTAAAGACACACTTTATTTAGGTCTTTATTTAGGCCATTTTTCTCTTTATGTGTTTTTTTCCTAACAGCAGAAGTTCTTTTTTTCTTCACCAAAAGAATTTATCTCAAGCAGCTCTAAACGCTTTTGCTTAAAACTTTATGACCTCTATAGAACAATACAATCAATTCTTAAGTTTTTGTAGCTTTTGTTAGCTTTTAATAGAACTATGGAAATTTTACAGTGGTTGCTTTTGTTTCCACAAAGTCAGAGTGCACAGGGCTCTCAGTAACCCTCCTTACCAAGAGACTCACAATGGCAGTGCAGGGAGAGGCAGGTACATTACTTTTATGATTAAGAACTAGCAGGTTTATTCTCCATTTATTTCTACCATCCTATCTGTGCAGCTAAGACATATGCATATAATTTCCTTTCACTATGGTTCACATGAGCTAAATAATGTTAAAAACCAGGTTTTCGGTGGCTTTCAATAGCAAGGGAAAATAAACTTCTGCAGTATTACAGATACACAATCTCGGTCTTGGCTTCATCACCTGATGTTATGTTAAGAAAATTAGTGGCTTTGCACTGATAAAACCTGTGCAAAGGAATAACGCATTGAGCTCATTTTATCCAATATGTGCAGTAAAAAGGTTTAGTTAATGGTCTTTTAGTTAAAATACTAGGACTCCATCTCACTGCATGTTAATGAGGTAACCAAGACATTAATTTCCACGTGTCTCAGTCCCTGACCCCTAATAGAGGCACCACGTTGCATCCATTTCTCTAACCTTTCTGCCTGGTCTGTTCAGTCTGGGAGCTGGGAATGGCTTTTTGTGCATGTGGCACTTGGTGCATACAGCACTTCATGCATACATCACTATACTGGGTTTGCATGGCAAGGTTGTGGTAGTGGGGGGGTACAGAGGTGGCTTCTGTGAGATGATGCCAGAAGCTTCCCCTATGTCCGATACTGCCAGTGCTAGCTGACTCCAAGATGGACCCACTGCTGGCCAAAGCTGAACCAGTCAGCAGTGGTGGAGGTGCCTCTGTAACAACATATTTAAGAAGGGGGAAAAAAACCTGCTATGGAACAGCAGCTGGGAGAGAGGAGTGAGAATATGTGAGAGAAACAACTCTGCAGACACCAAGGTCAGTGAAGAAGGAGGGGGAGGAGGTGCTCCAGGTGCTGGAGCAGAGATTCCCCTGCAGCCTGTGGTGAAGACCATGGTGAAGCAGGTTGTCCCCCTGCAGCCCATGGAGGTTAATGGTGCAGCAGATATCCACCTGCAGCCCATGGAGGACCCCACACCAGAGCATTGATCAGCAGGTGGTGAGCGGTTGTATCGTTTGTGCTTCTGCCTTTTTTTCCCTTTTCCTTTTAACTATATATTATCATTATTGTTATTATTAGCATAATTAATACTATCATTATTATTTTATTCTAATTATTAAACTGTTCTTATCTCAACCCACAAGTTTTCTTTTATTTTTTTGCTTTTGCTCTTCCAATTCTCTCCCCCATCCCACAGGGGTGGGGGGAGTGAGTGAGCAGCTGCGTGGCAGTTAGTTGCTGAGTGGGGCTGAACCATGACGTTGGTAATAAATTAAATTAATTTCCCCATGTTGAGTCTGTTTTGCCCATGATAGTAATTCGTGAGTGATCTCCCTGTCCTTATCTTGGCCCACGAGCCTTTTGTTATATTTTCTCTTCCCTGTCCAGTTGAGGAGGGAGGGAGTGATAGGGTGACTTGGTAGGCACTTGGCATCCAGCCAAGGTCAACCCACCCCAGTCTGTTTTGGTGCCCAACGCACAGAAAGCCCCGGGCAGGCAGTGGGAACTGGTCCCACCTGCCTCCAGCGTGCTCTTTCTGGGGGGCCTGGGCTGGCTGGGGCATACACATAGGAACGAGGCAGTGGGGAGGGGAAGGAGTATGCAGCAGACGAGGTGGCCCAGGAGAGACAGAGTCGGGGAAAGGTAGACTCCGGTGCCGCTGGCAGTGCCCCGGCAAGACGAGCCGGCAGAGACGACTCCAGCGCGGCTCCCACTCCCTGAGCTGCCGAACTCAGCAGCAGCCGTAGCCGCCCTTGCTGCAGCAGGCAGTCGCCCCTGTGGGGTGGCCGGGGCCGGGCAGCGGTCACCGGCGGGGCTACCCGGGGACTGCTCGCCTTTCTCGGGAGAGAGGAACGAGCCGGTGTGTACATGTGTTAATGCACAACGATAACCACACACATACACGCACCCGGGGGAGTACTGCAAGAAATCCGCAGCCATGTTACAACTTTAAGGGCGGCTCTGCCGCCGGCCTGGAGCAGCCATTCCCAGAGCGGATCCTCCCCACCCCCCGCGCTGGTGGGGTCTGGTGCTCGGCGCTGTACGGGCGCGGCGGGCTCCGGGAGCAAGCTGGTCTCCTGAGGGTTTCGTTACTCCATCCCAGACCACAGCGGGGCCCCCCATCCAAAAGCAATAAATAAATAAATAAATACAAAGCAGCAGCCCAGAGCGGACGGAGCGCTTTATTGGCCGCCGGACAAGCCCTGCGCACTCCCCAGCCGCCCGCCCGGGCTGCGACGCGTTAATTTCATAGCACCGGCGACATGAAGACCTCATACCTCCGAACAACTGGGTGAGTCATAAATACACGGCGCAGGGCTGAAAGCTGAGACTGTTTACAGCGACTTTGCAGCGGCCTCCAGCGAGCCAAACTGCCGTCCCCCGCGCAGGGCGTGCAGGGGCTGGGCTGTACAGCGCGGGTGCCGGAGGGGGATCCCCGCTGCCGCGCTGGCGGTACCTGCGGCCGGCGAGGAGAGAAGAGGGGGAGGCTTTCCCGCTGCTGTGCGTCCGTCAGTCCGTGGCGGCGGGCGGCCCGCTGCGGCCGGGGCCGGTGGTGGCCGCGGCGGGAGCGCGGAGGAGCGGTTCTGGGGAGGGATGAGCCGCCGCGGGGCCAGCGGGTGCCGCAGGTCTGCGCCGGCGGCCGCGCAGCGCACGGGATGTCGGGCCGGTGACTTCAGCCGGGACATATTTGGAGGCTCCGCGGGGTCCGGTGCAGGGGGCCAGCGTGTGTTTGGGTCTGAAAGCGAATCAGCGGAGGGCGCGTCACTGCCAAAGGGCCCTATAAATCTATCTGCGGCGCCAAGTCGCCCTGGCAAAGTCCCCGCGTCCGGCTCCGCGCTCCCTCTCCCACCACACTACCCTCTTGGATCTAAGCTTTCGCCCCAACGGGACCCCCGATCTGGAGGAGGAAGCATCGCTGCTGCTGCTACCGGCTCTACAAATCCCAGCGCCGGCCTCTGACTCTCCCAGCAGGCTGAGGGGGGTGGTTTGATTATTTAATTTTTTTCCCTCCTCGGCTGGGGTGGTGTTTTTTCGTTTTGGTTTTTTTTTTTTGTTGGTTGGGGGTTTTTTTGTTTTGTTTGTTTGTTTTCCTTCCCGCCGTTGCGTGCATGTCCGAGCGGTGCGCAGCTCCCCGCGGTGCTGGACCAGCTGGCGTTACAGGAGCCCTGATGTCTTCATCTGACTCCCCGCAGTTGTTGATGGAGTGTCTGTCTCAGATTTCCAGACAGGGTCCCAAAAGCAGTACCCAGAGCCAGCTCCCGCTGCCAGGCGGCGCTCCCCGCGCCTCGGGCCGCTCCCACCGCTGTTGAGCGCGGCTCCGGGTTCGCGGCGCCACTCCTGCCGCGGCCACAGCACCTGCGGCGAAGGCGGAGGCCGCCGGGGCTTGTGCTAGCGGCTCCCCTCTGCCTCCATCCAGACTTGCGACCTTGCAACCCCGCCCATCTCCACGCCTCCCCCCCGCGCAAAGAGAGTCCCGGCGGTCGGACCCCGACCTGGCCCACATGCATCGCCTGTCCGGCCGCTCGGCTCCCCGGCGTTAATGTCCATCTCGGGTCCGACGAGACCAGCTCAGAGGTGAGGGCGAGGAGAGGGCCGCGGCGGAGTGGGCGAGCCGGGGCGGGCACCCTCCCCGGGGGCACAGGGCAGCCCCCCGGCCCCGGCGAGGTGCGAGGGCAGCGGCCGGTGGGGAAAGCGTGCACCAGGAAGCCGCATCGAACCGGGCTGGGGGCAGCTGTCATCCCCGGGCAACGACCATCGGGGTGCGTGCAGTGGCTGACTGCAGGCAGGGCGACCGGAAAGCAAGAAGAGAGGGAATGCGAGAAGAGAAGAGAAAAGAGAAGGAAAGGGAAAGGAGAAGGGGAAAAAAGAGGAAAAGGAAGAAAAAGAAAAGGAGAGAAGAAGAAAAATGTGAAGGAGAGAGAAACAAGAAAGAGGGAAACGAGAAAGAAAGGGAAAAGGAGAGGAAAATGCTTCCATTTCCCTTTCCTTTCAAAGAGGAAATGGGAAAGGAAAGGGGAAAGGGAAACAGGAAAAAGGAAATATGGAAATAGAAGGGGAAAGGGAAATGGGAAGAAAAAGGGAAAAGGAAAGAGGAAAGGAAGAGGAAAGGAAAAAGGGAGACAATAGGGAAAGGAAAAGGAAAGAGGAAAGAAAAGGAGAGAAAAATGAGAGGAAAGGAAAGAGAAAAAGGAAGGAGGAAAGGGAAAAGGAAAGGAAAAGCAGAGGAGAGGGAAAGGGAAAGGAGACAAAGCTGTGCAGCCCTGTACCCTTGCCCACATCCCCCAAAGCAGCTCGCTTGGGCATAGAGGGGCTGGAGACCATCCTGCACCACCCTCTTCCACACAGCTCATTGGGGAAAGCCCACCTTCCTCACTCTGGGAGGCAATGGGGATGGGAAGGTGAGCTGGGCACAGGTTGTTTCCCCCTGCTCTCTCCTTGGGCCTGGCCAGGGGGGACCTGCCTGATCTGGGGTGTGAGGCTTCACAGCTTTGTCTCAGAGCTGGCAGGGAAGGAGGCAGAACTGGGGGAGCACGGCAGCTGGGAGTTAACCCTGCCTCTCCTCTCTGCCAGGGGCCTGTGTTGGAAGGAGATCTAAGATGAAGTTATGGGATTTTGTGGCTGTCTGCATGGTGCTGCTCAACACGGTCTCCACCTCGCCCCTGCCCATCAGTAAGATGCCTCCCAAGGGGCCCCCTTCAGTGGTAGAGGGGCCTGAAGATGATCTCTCCCCCATCAGCCTGCTGCGTCCCTATGCTGTGCACAGTGACTGTAAGAAACATTTCCCTTCGTAGCCACCGCTGTCTGTCTTGCTAAGCCTGCTCCCCTTTGCCCAGGCATCAGGGTGAGGAAAGGACCCTCCCCATTCCCACCTCCCCTCCCCCCCAGTTTCTGCCCCCACTTCTCCCCCAGGCAGGGTCAGTGGTTCTGGTCTGGCTCCAGTGGCTCCAAAACAAGTCATCCTCCAAAGCTTGGGGTTGGCAATTGCAGTGGAAATGTCCCCCTTCCCCCCCCATCTCTAGCCCTATCTCCCTGGCAGTCATAAGATCCCTTTGGTTGAAAAACACAGAGAGATGGGAAAGTTAGTTGTATGCAACGGAGCTGGGAGGAGGGTCAGGTACATACACCTACCTCCCAGTGCAGGCACTGAAACTCCTTCCACACCGCTTTAAGCTCCTCTCTGTGCTCAGACCTGCCAATGCAATTATTCACTGTCTGTAGTGGGTGCAAGTCCTGATGGAAATTGGGCTCCATGGTGGGAGGCACTGTACATATCCTGGAGTACTGCTGAGTTTCATTAAGTTGTCCTTGGATTCTGATCCCGAAATTAGTGTATCCACATGGAAATTTACAGAAGAGTAGCAGTGGCAAGGTTAGGAGCTTGATGCAGAGCAATCCACATGAACCGGCTCACAGTAAGACAGCTTACAATCCAAATGACAGATAATAATAATAATGCCTCGCTAATAATAGGTCTCCTACAATAGCAGATACTCACATACTGCTGTGAAAGTCCTGTATTATGCTAACACTGGTGGCTTTTTAAAGTGAGAGTTAATATGACTCAGTAAGAAGTGGCAAAATACTCCCATGTATTGTGGAGATATTAACTTAGCAAAGGCACAGAAGCAGCTCGGAGGTTGCTCCCTTTGCCCTTGTTCAGCTCATTGCAGGATGCAGACAGTATCCAGTAACTGGGATTCCATTTTATCTCCTTATCTGGAGGCACGTCCTTTCCCTGCGCCTGCTGCAGCTCCAGCCACAGGCAGCCCCACTCTGGTTTCTCTGGGAGTAGCTGTGCTAATGCAGTGTGGAGGCGCCGAGCAGGAAATTGTGTGCTGTGACTCCGCTTTGCATCCCCTCTCCAACATCCATCTCCTCTTCCGTTTGTCCCCACACACATGTATCTATGTCGTCCTTCCCCATTTAGTCTTTACCTCCTTTTTTTGCTTGTGCTTTCCCCCTGCTGGAATCTTTCCCAGGCTGCTGCCTCCTCCCATCCCAGCCTGGTCTCCTGCTGCTTGCAGACCAGCAGCCCCTGACATCCTTTCAGCCCCTCCATGCAGGGAGGTCAGCCAAAAGCACTTCCTCCCAAGGCTCCAGCCTGCCAGTGCTGTGGGGCTGTCACACATGGTGATCTTCTCCATGGCGAGCTGTGTGGCAGAAAAGGTACCAGGGCCATCCTACAAGAGGCAGCGATCAGCTTTTCAGGCTGCTTGTGCCAGTCCCCTCTGCATGGGCTTGCTGCAGTGCTGGTAGCAAGAAGAGCGTTATGGGGAAGCAGTGTGGGTGGGAGAGCATTAATGCTCTGTCTTTCCAGGGTGGGAGTATTTGTACAATACTGCTTTTATCTTTAAAATTACTTCTGGGAATGTGGTTCCTGGTGAGCTGATTTCTCTGCAGCAGCTCAAGGGCACAGGTAGCAGTAGCAGTCTTGTCTGTTTCTAGTGTCCAAAACTTCTTGTTTCCTTCTTTTTTTTCTGTGGATTGGGTAAACAAGAAGTGGGAAGAAAGACAACACTGTGTTTTACCTGAGTTATGGTAGTATCAATTGACAGCCTCTTCCAGAAATCTCTGTTTCCAGGGTACAGATGTAGGCTTTGCCAAGCAGAGCTGGGTCGCAGGTTATCGCCCAGGATAGTAATTTCAGAAAGGGCTGATAGTTTGGTCTCAAGCTCTTAACCATGCAGATCACAAATAGATGGGCCTGGCTGCAAGGGGAAAGTAAACAGTGCTGTTGTTCACAACAGAAATCGGGGAAAATCCAGGGAGTTCCTGTGATCTGTACACAGCAGTGGTTTACACAGCACCCGTGCCCAAAAGTCAGAAGCTCTTCTCTCCGCTACATTGCCAAGTCAAATGAGTCAGGGGACACCTGCAGAAAGGCAGCTGTAAGAAAGGAGTGAAATAGTTTGATCAACTCTTATGCCATCTTTAGTTGATTTAAAAGTGTGTGGTGTCTGGAGAGCAGTCTACAAACACAGAGCCCACGATGCTGATCCTATCTGAGCACATTGCTGCCTTCCTGCCACAGCAGCACTTTGTTCGAGTCACCACTGTCAGTGTCTTTGACATATTTGTTTCTCTCTGCTTACCATTTGGTGGCACATACCCTTCAGCACATGAAAGATGTAGAATGACATACACAAGAGGAGTCACATCTACACCATGTAGACTTCCCTCTCCTCTTCGAGGTTTCTCTTACAAGCAGAGGGCAGTGTGCCATGAGCATGCAGGCATGTTTGCAGCTCCCTGGCTCATCTGCTGGTGGACCTGCTGTGTATTAATATCTCTGTGGATACTGTTGGTCAGCTGCTTTGCTGAGTGCCTTTGCAGGAGGCAGCTCACAAAGTGGTGGGAGCACCATCATCACCCACATTGGCTCATCTGCATAGGGCAGTGTGTGGGTGCTGAGCAAGACCGGGTGCTGTGTGTGTTCAAAGAGGGGTGCACTGCTCTCCCCTAAAGTGAACCCCACACAGGCTGGGTGGGGAGTAGCAGTTGCTCTCCAAGGTGTGCATTGCTCTTACTCCAGGGAGGTCAGGTCTCCCATATACCACTGGCAGCAGGGGTTAGTAGGGTTGTAAGATCATGTCCCACTCCTAGGGACAGGCCAAACACCTTGCTGGAGCACAGATCTGTCTTCCCAGGCCCTCAACACCTTTTTGTGTTCTCATTTGATGGGACTGCTTTCTCTGCAAAGTGCTCTGAGGTCACCTGATGCTACCCCATCTCTCTCAGATTGGCTCTAAACCCTCCTTTGTTCCAGCCTACAGGCAAGGTCCTAACCTCCCAGGTTTATCAGGTGTAATGTGCTGAACTTTGCTGTTCGGGGCAGTAATTAGAGATGGCAGAGGGTGTTGGCAATTGCAGTCTTCTGCATTTTTTACTTGACTGGATGCTGGAGTGAGAGTAGCCTCCATAAATGTAGTGCATTTGAGATTAATCTAATGTTCATAGGCATTTTAGGCATCAGTGTTCATGGGATAACTTATTTCACATGAAGAAGAGTAGCTGTAGCATTCATAAAGTTAGAAAACCCTTTCTGTCATGCTACAGTCTACTGGGGGAAGGACACAATTAGCTTAAATAGCAACTGTGAACAGAACAAATATAAACCAAATTACTATAAGCTAAAAACTAAGTCAACAGCTTCAGAAGCATGACAGTGCAGAGGGAGCCAAACACTTGGTTTGACTTATATGCAGTTGCCAGTGAATACATTTTGTAACTGCTTGCCATTGTATGGCCATAATCAACATGTATGTGAGGACTGGAGTATCCTAAGATCCAGGATATGATATATAGTCTCTTGATCAAGTGGGCATCTTTAGTAAGAACTAGCGGTACGCTTGTAGAATTAAATGAGAAATCTCACCATAGGCTTTTCCCTCTTAATAGAAGGAAAAGATGTTTCTTTGCATTATAACAACTGAGTTACTCCATGGCCACTGGATGGTCATTTGTTGTTGGAGCTCCTTTGGTATGTTATACCATAACACACTGGTTTATGTGTGCATTATACCTCTGTTAAACATTCATCATGTCCCTGCTAAGGGGTATTTAATGTTAAGTTACTTCATTTAGCTGCAACATTATCAACTATTATGGAAGGTGTCTAGAATAAACATTGATATTGTAGGGCTCTTTAAGGCAAAAATGGTATTACATTATACTTCCAAATGAATGCATTTCCTTCCCTACAGTATTTATTAGGCACATTCAGTGTTATGAACCAGAACTCTCATGTTTCTGTCCAGACTTTCCTGCTCAACACACTTATGATGTGGCATATGCGCTTCAGTCTAAGACGTCCAGAAGCTACAGAGGTAACCTGCCCATGCACAGTAAATCCAATGCATTGGAGAGGTACCTGCCACATCGAGCAGGCGCCACACTGCATCATTTGATCTGTGTGTATCCAGTACAGCTGGTGCATCTAGCCAGTGTCAGACTGAGTGTGCATATGTCCCTGGGCCAGCATATATATAAAAGTTTGTTTGTATGGGCACACCCAGGTTATCTAGGCTTTTAGAAAACTTAAGCATTCAAAGTCGCCTTTTTTTCATGGACAAAATTCTAAAAAAAGAAAGAACAGGACACATCTGGGTAAATCCAGATGCATTTAGCCCTAGAAGCTGATTTCTCTGCAGTCTCAGGTATGACTACTGTATATACTCCTGTGAAGGGTGTTCTGAGACTTAAGGAGGAAAGGACTGAAATGCAAGAGAATATGGTTTTATTTTCATTTTAACACTTATCATTTGTTTAAAGTTTTATGTCTTTGCTCCTTTTCAATTTAGGGACCTCGAAAATTTCCCGGTGTAAGTGTGTATCCTTTCAGATAGATGTTTTGCAGGTGTGGGTTGCTAGATAACATACCTGAACATACTTTTCTTGGACACCTTTCATAGGCCTCTTCAATATATTTTAGAAAACCCCATGTTCAGGGTCTGCAGATGACAAGCTGCGAAACCTTTCTTGGAAGGCTGAAGAATTCAGCTGTGTAGTGACTATTGATGGGGGAGGCTTTATTTGTCCACTAGAATAGGATCCTCAGATTGATAGGTTGTAATGTCTTTGTAAATTATACTGTTCCTGATTAGGAAGTTTAAAATATTTAAAGTTACAGAGGTTGAGAGAAGCCATTGGGGTCATCGAGTCCTATCCCCCATAAATGCAGATGATCAGGGATGGATATCTAGTGCAAATATACAGTCCTCATCCCCCATGCACACTACCAAGCAACTGCAACTTAAAACTTGTAGTACATAGGCAAAACCCCATGTAACTACACTTGTTGAGGAGTCTCATACTTCTGAGGTAATAAGTTAATGACAAATAATAAATGAGGAATACTAAATATTGCAGCATAACCATGTTCAGGATCATCGGACATCTAAATAGGCCACTGCCACATTAGTGCTGGTAGAATGGTTGACACTGCACAATTGCTATTTTTGACAAAACCAGCTGTAGTTTCTGATCAAGTAATATTTGGTAAGGGGAATTAAAGGATTCAATCAATTCAATGATTCTTGGAAATCCAGCCCTAAGAAGAAAGAAGAGAAGAAAGAAAACAGAATAAAAAAAGATTTATTTGAGAAAGGTACTGATGTGCGGAAAGCGGACTCCACAATCTGTAAGATTGTAAAGTAGGTATGTTTATTCAGCGCTGGGCAGCATGGGGGGTAGTCCCACCAAAGTTGTGTGCGCCCGTGTGATAGTTTGTCTTGGATTTATACAGTAAAGCATTACATATACATAAGATTTTCCAATAAGCCTATACATATGCATGACCTTTCCCCGCTTCGTATTAAAATTAGCCAAAAAAAGTTATTTCCATAAATCTTTCCCAACTGAGCTTGCGCAGTGCCTCCTCGTGGTGGTCATTGGGGGTTGTAAAGATGAAGGCTGCTGGCTCCTCTTCGTCACCGCTAGTAACCTTTTGGTTTTGCGCAGACTCAGTTATCCCTTGACACTTGTCCAAACTGCAAAGTCAGTTTTAGCTGGTTCTTGAGACAATTTTCTATCCTTATCAGGAATTTGTCCTTCGCAGATGGATTCCAGGCCTCCTTGCTAATTATTTTACACAGTGGCTAGATAAGCGTTCCGCAACAATTAACTTTCAGCTGGATAAGCATTCAGCAATAGAACAGTTAACTTTTGGTTTTGCATCTTAAAAGCCCCTTCCCCCTTTCAGTACAAGCAAAGCATTAAGACACAAAATATACATTAGAGTATGTCTGGTTTTAAGATCAAGGACAGAAAATGAATTATGTAAGACATTTCAAATATCAGCATTCTTTTTAAGGAATAAAGCCACATTGTATGACACTAGCAGATATTTAGGCTTTTGCCTTAGTCTGTATGTATTGGTATAGCACTTAAACTGTTTTTAGAGACAAGCTGGTCATATCCACTTCAACAAGCTTCATACAAATATCTGGACTACCTCTGCTCCCATCCCAAGCGTGTAAGATTTCTTTGGCAAAGCCAGCAATTACTCAGGAAATTTGTGTCAGGGAGGTGTGGATCCAATGTATTGGCTGGGAAGGGGGCAGAGCTCTTTGGAGCCTGGCTGCCTCTGAGCAGCTGCTGATGCCATCTGACAGGTCATGGTCCACACATCCCAGCGTGAGACCTCCTGCAGCAAAGCACGTAGCACCTGTCCTAGGGCGAGGGACTGATTATTATAATAAGAACATTTTCTCAACTGCAATATTAAAACTTTTCATATTGTTCCTATTGTAAACAGGTTGAAAAGCAGGTAGTGAAAGGCGGCAGTAAAAGAATGCATATTATTTATAGGTCAGATCAAAATCTGATAGCAGCAGAGATTGTCACAGTACGGGCATCAGCCATGGTTTTGCCTGGATGGCTCTGCTTTACTGCCCCAGGGAAGAGACTGGGATAGGGTCCCTTCCTGCTGCTTTGCTGCCTGTGTTTGTTTCTTGGGGACACTCCTAAAACCCAACGGGAGATACAGTGTAAGAGCACAGGCAGCCTGGGAACAGTTGCTTGATTGGAGTAGGGTTGAGCTGTTGTTGCAGTGACACTTCTGCTGTTATTTTTGTTACTCTCTTCCCGTTCAGTGAACTGGCACTAAAGTGGGGCTGGGTGACCAATGTGGGGGTTTATTGATGTCGTGCGAGGGCTGGGCTGGATCACTTCTGCACCAGGAATGCTAAAGACAATTTCTTTTTATTACCAACAGTATTTCTTCCATTAAAAGTCTCGGTGTCGCAGCCTGTTAGCTGGCTGCATGCCTTCTTGCTAATAGAGGACACAGGTTCTGGGTCTCAGTCATACATACTCCTTTGAGGCTCTTGCAGGGATGGGACAGAACTAAATATTAAGAATAAACCCAGGTTTTACTGGGAAGCTGGAGATTTATTCAGCATGATATGGATTTGGAGGTGTACAAGGCCTTAGTTGAGGACACATGGTGGGCAACAAGGCAGGTATGTGCTTCACCCAGGTTTGGCTCCTGCTCAGTCAGTAGCTTCAAGCAGGGAACTGCCACTTTTTCTTTTTCCCCCTTTTACAGTGTTTATGCTGTAACTTCTTCAGATGCAGAGACTGCCTCATGGGTGCTCGAGTACCCACACAGCTCTGTACAATAAGGCCCTAGTGCAGACAGGCTCCTGGCAGCTACTGCAGGAGCTGTCACAAAACCTCAAGAGCAACTGCTGAAAAGCTGTCTGGTCCTCAGTGCTACAGAGCTGGTTTTTCAAAGCTCTGAATCAGAAGCAAGACCACATCCTCTTGCTGCTTGACTGCCAGATGAGACACCCCTTTGCCCAGGGGCCAGAGGAGGGATCCAGCCCCAAGTGCCAGCCTGAAGTCAGACAGGATCTTGTGAACGAGTCCTGCCTGGACCAGACAAAAACCAAGAAACTCTTGTGGACAGGTCAGCTTGCAAGGCAGCTGGTGTGAGTGGCCCCGGCATCATCCTCCAGGTTACTTAGCACTTTACCTTGACGAGAGACAAGTGATACCAGTGAGAGGCTCCATTTCTAAGGGCTCTCTGAGTTGGAGGGGAGGATGCAGTATTTCCTGGGAGCTGGCAAGGCAGGGAGTGAGGTAGTAAACCAGAACTGTATTAAACATTTAAAGATGAGCTGACCCTGGTGTGTTTGATGCAGTATTTACTAATGGACACAACTGACTGGTTTCCATTTCACTCTTAGTCTCACAGATTTTCATGCAAGGCATGAAAGCAAAGTCATGCCTCAGAGAGGTGATATTTTAATTGTTTAAATCCCAAAAATTTTTCAGTATAACTAGTTTTAACACCTGCCTTTGCTTTGATGCCTGCATGATAGTCTTTGTTTTTCATGAAAAGTATTTCTTTTTTAATAAAATAAATGTTTTATCCCCACCACAGTTCACAACTTTTTACTTTACAAAGCAGACTGATCATCACGCTGGTAATTTTACCTTCACTAAGGTCACACGTCCACAAACAGATTACTCCAAGGGTCTCCTAAAGCACACCTTTGTGGTGTGAGATGGGGAGATTCTGTTTTTGCATAGGGATTGTCCACTATAATAAGTACCTGAAAACATTACTGCAAAGCAAACTAAATACAAAAATAATTAATGAATAAATTGTATACCACAGTCATCTGCATAAGCAGCAAAAAATTAGGATGATTCATTGCAATCACAGTTAGAGGCACATTAATTGTATATTTCCCACTAGCAAATGATCTAAGAAGAAACATCTTTGTGTGTATAACTTTAGAGGAAGCTTATAAAACAACCAGGAAAGGAGATTAAAATATTTTAGTTAAGAAGGTCCCAGATTAAAGTACCAGAACTGTTTTGAAAAAGGGCCCTTTGATCCTAACACAGATCTGGACCTGAATTTTCTAAAAAATGCTTATCATTATAATGAGCTGGATTAACCTCCTTGAACTTTGAAATCATACTTTAAGCAAGAATCTGAATGCTGCTGTTTGAACTTCTCCAACTGAAAGACAGCTGTGCTTAAGTGAAATATCCCGGTAATTTTATTAAATGTTTAGCCTGAACTTTTGATGTAATAGCTATGCAATCCCATAAATGCATGCATAAAAGCTACAATGTAAAATAAAAATTTAATTTTGTAATTTTTAGTATACCTTATGTGATTTTTATTATATCACTTTAACTCAGGATATGCAAAGTGCCAAATGATGCTGCAGTGATGTAATTACATTTTCCCAGGATCAGTACAGAAAACTATTCCTTAAAGTACAGTTTCCAGTAACTTAAAATGTCAAGTTTTATGAGATTTAAAAAAAAAAGAAAACCCACTTATATAAATTATTATTTTGCAATCAATAGAATTTAAGCTTTTATTGTAAACCATAATAGAAAGCATGGTCAGAAGAGCCTTTTAAATCCATAACCAGGCACCAAAATGAGTAACTGGATTTTTTTCTCAAAAGCTGGAGATCCATCTTTTCCCACTGAAATCAATTTGTGGTCAGGTACAAACTGATGGTTTCTTGCTCTACCATGCTGGGTTACTGCCACTGCGGGGGAATATTTGGCTTTAAAATAAATCTGCTGCTAGTGAAATCAGAGGAATAGTTTTACAAAATGTAATTGTGGTCACATTTGAACAGACAGAAATAAATTGCCCATTTTTCCTTAATGGAAACTGTTTTCTTGAGAATGTGATGAGTTTGGTTTGGATATTTGTTTAGACTTATTTTATGTAGAAGTCTGTCTGAACACTGTATATTTTATTTTTCTAAAAAGCACAGGCATCAGATCCCGGTCCTGCTGGCACGCAGTGTCTCTAATTGGAAATGCAAAGGCAGGCTCTGGGTGGTTTGCAGCGGGGAAGATGCCCAGAGGAAGGCACGTTTCCCTGTGTGCCCAAAGCAGAGCTCTGGGATGGCTTTCTGCAGAGGTTGGTGGGGAGCACCATGGGTGTTTGGCTGCAGGAGCCTGCGCCTGTACACGCTGCCAGCTCTTGCAGTGCCCAGGGGACAGGGACTGCTCAGGGATGGGCAGGTCAAAGCCTCAGGTTCCAGAGAGCAGCAGTGAGGCGAGAATTTCAGTTTGTGTTCAAGAGGGGTGTTACTAACCTGAAAGATTGGGTCAAAACTATGATCTGAGTGTGCCCTAAAGGTTCAGAAAGCAAGCAAGCACCAAGCAGGCAATGCAAATGTTCTTGTTTTTTTAAAATGTCTTTTAAATGAGTCTCATTTCTTTATTTTTGTTTGAATCCTGGAGTTTTGGATGTTTGGTGTTGACCAACTCTGTGCCCAGCCTGGTCACTCTTCTGGATTCCTATATTCACCAGTCCTGTGATGTTTTGTTCTTTCCTTCTTTACTTTTTTATTCATTTTCTGATCCTGTGAGAAACTCCTGGCAGATCAAGAGCCCTCGTTCAGCTGGACGTGGAAGACTAATGGGGTCTGTGAGCCTTTTTGCCATGCTGTGAACAAGATACACAGAGGCCCTGTGTCCCCTGACGGAGGATTTTACATTTCCAGGATGTATGGTCCTTTCCCTCAGGGAATGCCTGCTTTGAGGTGCATCACATTCATATATGTGTGAGCCAACCTTCACTAACCTATATTGAGCATGTGCTGTTGTGGGCTATCCTGTTCTGTCCTATCCTATCCTAGGTGGCTTCAGATTTTTAAATTCTAATTCCTTCACATGCTGGAGCCAGGGACTACTGCTCAGAGAAGATCTTTACCGCCTTTATTGCCATAGTATCTGAACATTTTCTGCTGGCACTTTGTACGTGTGTATGTGTAAATACAACACACATACACACACAACCAAACTGTACATTTTATAAGAAGGGATAATAATATGTGCTTTTCCCAGGGATGTGAAATCCCCATGGAAAGCTCTGTCTGCTGTACAGTCAAGTCAGTGTAGTCCATGCAGTATTAGAGAAGCAAAGCTGCCAGGCTGTTGACCTTCATTCTGAGACTATAAATGGTTTTTAAACAGAGTTTGAGACAGAGGGGTAACTAAGTAAAACAGATCATGGCTCAATCAAGTGGCTTTATTCAGGTTATAAACCAGCACTTGATGCCAAGGCAGCCCCTATGAGTGCGGTGGTGTTCCCTAGCCATGCAGCTTGGCTCAGCACTCTCTTCACCCTCAGCAGCACTTACTGTAGCACAGAGACAAAACAAGTGCTCTGCAGGCAGTGGCTGTGGTGTGGGAAGGTCTCTCGGCATCCCTGGAGCACATCTACCAAGTGCCTGTCAGGCTGGGGTGGTCCTGCTGTCAGCCTTCTCCACCTTCCCTGCTGTCCATTAGCCTTTTATGGTCTTTGGTCCTTGGTCAGTGGTTATTGCTTATTTATGTATGATGTCTGGTGGTAGCTTCCTTAGCATTTACCTCTAGTGCCTTGTTTCAACCCATCACGCCTTGTGTTAATGCTGGCATTTCTATTTGGTTGCCCAGGGTTTTACTTCAAGAGTTTTTTATGGCATTTTGTTTCAGGCGCTCAGGCTTTGCGCTCATACTTATTGAACAGCTGAATATCCCTACTGAGTCATGACTGGCACCTTGGCATAGGCCACTAAGTCAACTCTTACTTCGCTCCTGGCTGTCAAGGTTTCCTTCGAACACCTGTGAGCCACTCAGTGAATGTTTGTAGTCACACCGATGACTACGCTTTGTTAAACAGCAGAAAATTAGCACCAAGCCACATCCGATCAGTATGAGCCCCATTGCTTGGGTCCATGATTCAGTGGTTGCTGGGTCCAGCTGCGCTTGATGCAGTGCCAAGAGCGCAGGCCCACACCACTGAGTGTGTGTTGAAACTCATCTTTTTGGGATTGTGTTTAGGCTGGTTGATTGCAGGGGATTGGAGGTGTTCCTCGAACGGTGCTAAATTTTGGAAGCAAACTTGGGGCTCATTGGCAGTCTAGTTGGAATGTGCCAAAAAAATGCATCATTGCATTGATCATGACTAGTTTGGGGCTCCACAGGTAGAGGGTGTTGTTGCTTACAACTTGCAAGGACTCACTGGGTAGCCCAGTAATGCAGCTGCCATTGTGGTTAACACTGTGTACACATATAGTCCCGTAACAGCATGTGTGGTTATAGGTGGGCAGACACTGACCAGGGTCGATAGGTCCAGCATATATCCTTGAGGGGGGGGCTCTGTGCTCACCCACTGGTTCCCTAATATCAGCAATGTGCCTTGTGTCTCCTCAAGTGATGTAATCTCCAAATACTGGGGGTCACTGCAGGAATCCTCTGGACAGATTTGGATATGTGTTTGGGATATTTTCCAGTCCCCTGGGCTGAAGGGGAAGTCCACCCTGGAGACAGAAAATTGGCATTCATCTAACTCATAGTGCTGGCATCCCTCGCAGCGAATCTCCCAAGCGGCCTGATGTTGCAATAGGGGATGAGCTGAGTAAGGATCCTTGGCTCTGTTAGACGTATCAGCCATGCATGCTTCATCCCAGGTTACAGCTTGGAGCACTTCTTGCATGTTTTGTGTTAGAGCCCCAGTGAGATTAGCGGGATCAGCCATGCTTCCAATTACCCCATCTTCTGGTTGCAGCAAGTCCATGTGTGTAGGTAGGGCTCTTCTAGTTGGATACCCCATTGGCTTAATTATTTGATATACCTTTTCCCCTACTGCTTCCACCTTCTGCATGTTGACACCCCATGCCTGCATTAGCAGTGTTGCATAGGGCTCATCTATGGTGTGTTTCCTCCACCTTAAGTATCATAGGCCACTTGCAGCACAGAAGGCTCTCAGCAACATTAGCTCCCTTGGTGCAGTTGGGGCAGTTATCACGCATGGACCAGGACAGATGCCAGCATGGGCTCTGAGCAGGGACACAGTCCACAACATGGGCCTTTCCCCCCCTTTATCTGCCCTCCAGGCATACTTGGATTGGCTTGGGAAGGACAATGCTTGGATCCTATAACTGTCTGATTAATATTTAACCAAAGTAGACTCCTGCATATAGCACTGTTGCAGGAGTAGGTGATGTTTTTGCACCTGAATTGCAAGCAGTTTGTTGTGGTTTAACCCCAGCTGGCAACTAAATACCACACAGCTGCTCGCTCACTCCCCCACTGGTGGGATGGGGGAGAGAGAAGGGTAAAAGTGAGAAAACTTGTGAGTTGAGATTAGAACGGTTTAATAATTAAAATAAAACAATAGCAACAACAACAGCAACAATAATGCAGTGAAAAGGAAAACAAAGAGAGAGGTGAAACCTGGGGGGGGAAATAAACAACCAAAACAAACAACAAGTGATGCAGCCACCCGCCAACCTGATGCCGCCAGTCCCTGAGCCACAACCACTCCACCCCACGCCAACTCCCCCAATTAATATACTGATCATGACATCATATGGAATGGAATATCCCATTGGCCAGTTTGGGTCAGCTGTCTTGGCTGTGGCCCCGCCCCTCCTGGCTTCTTGTGCGTGTGGCAGAGCATGGGAAGCTGGAAAGGTCCCTGACTACTATAGGCACTACTTAGTGACACTGAGCCGCTACTTAACAGCAACTAAAACATCAGTGTGCCATCGGCACTATACCAGATACAGTGAAGAAAATTAACTCTATTCCAGCCAAAACCAGCACACAGTTTAAAAACAATGTGCCTAGTTGGTTTGTTGTCTCTTCAGGTAATCCACAGTTTTGCTTCTCCCTCACTGGACTTATTTCCCTCACTGCAAAAGTGACATACCAGATCTGGGATAAATATGAGGCTGAAAGTTGCAGGCAGGAGTCTCCATGTATAGGTTGGCTTTCTCTGTAACAAGCTCTCAGTTCCTTCCTGATGGTTGACCCTTGCATGTGTTTCATTAAACCCTAGTATACTTCCCTGATGGTTGTATTTCACTCTCCACAGCCAACGTGTCATTGTGTCATACTGTTGCTACAAGGGTTGGGCCAGAAATCTGTGACAGAGGTGTGGGCTGGGGTAGTCACAGTAGTATGAGGGGTTAATTTGATGGTGAGAGTGGGGAATGGCACAGCTAGAGACATCTCCTCAGGGCCACATCCTTCCCCTATTGAGTTATAAGCTAAGAAACCTAGCTTATGTGTAAGAAACCTGGAAACCACCTGGTCCCACAGCAACAAGAACAAGTGCCTCCTGCCAAACTCCTCTCCATCTGTATCTGTGCCAGGACCAAGGTTGTACTTCAGCGATGGGGGCTGTGCCAGCTCGACGTGGATCGTCTTGCTTGATTGAGTCTAGCAAGGTATCTACCCCTTCTTGCTTTTAAGGAACATAGCCCACCCATTGCCTTGACCTGGACCTTGCTCAGTAGGGCAGTATTCGTATGGTGTAGGCAGACCAGCCCATCCTGCTACAGAGCCAGGTGGTGCATCCAATGAACACATCTATCCAAGCTAACCCCTTCCAGTAGGTATGGTTCATAGTGGGTATTTTGGTATGACAGAGGAGTGCAAGAAGGATGCACTTACCATTGGTTTCACAGGCTTATGGGGCTTGGCGCAAGGTCCTGCTTTGTTCAGGTCCTGTATAGCTGTATAGGTAGCAGCCATCCCTCCTTCATGTCTTTTCATAGTCACTGGTCTGGGAGATTGTTGCCATTACCATTGGATACCTGTAAAACACAGTGGAATTCACTTTTCCCAGTCCCAAACTCTACAGTTTATAGGAACCTGCTTCCCATGTGTCACCCTCATTATGTGAAGGTACAAGGTTGCCTGCAGACCCTTTTACCAGTCTGCACTATTTAGCTGGAGCTGTCCATGAAAAACCATATATTTCTGATCCATCCCTATTTTATCATGGAAGGGGGCTTCTAGGATGTGGCTGCTTTGGAGTGGGGTCCATATTCCTCCTTAAGTGCAGATGCACTGTATTTCAGCAGGTTTTTGCACTAACAGAATTAACATGCTGCTGCCCCCATCTCCTGCATATTTGGTGCTTCTGTCAAGGATATAAAGGTGCACCTTTGCTAGGCAATGGGAGGCAGCCTTGTGTCGTCTTCTCTCCTGTTAAGAGAGTCCGTGCCACCACATGTGGGCTGGGTACATTTGCTGCCTGGTCTCCCATCAGGGCTCCTGTCTGTTATAATGCTTATTAGGGAAATGTGGCGCTGAGCCTTTGCCTAAGGAGCTGTTCCTATCTTAGCACTTGACCAAGTGAGAGCCTTCGTGGCTCAGTGGAGGTACCCAGCCAGGTGCACTGTGTCAAGTATCACCTTTCCCAATGTTTGCAGTTCCTGGGACATTCTTAGGGGCCCTTCTGGAGTTGGAGCCCCCTTACATGCAGGGCCAGGTGCATGACACTGGTCTGTTATGTGGGTGGGCACTTAGGAGTTAAGTACAGAAAGAAGCATCCTCTTAGGTCTTCATGCAAAGGAAGTGAATCCTTAAAGACTCGATTTTTGGCACAACGACTGAGAAAAAAATCTCAATACTGCAACGTTGTTTAAGTGTTTAAGAGACAATCAATAATATAACATAAGGGCACCCACACATGGGCTCATGACAGCCTGAACCTCCATTAAATCACTGTATTCGCTAAAGCAGATCACATATTGAGGGATTTAGTCCATGGGAAGTTTAAAGAGCTCAAAATGTGATTTTATTCCAAATCATGATGAAAAGCTGAAATCTCAGAATGTTTCAGAAGAACACGTTCAATTTCACTCTCCTTGAAGTGGTTCATTCTGCTAGTATCAAAACATTTAATTGACTTCAACATTTAATTTACTTGATTAATTTATCTCTGGTAGAGTAGATATAAAATGAAAAATGAAATAGATAATTTCATAAAAAGAAAATGCATTAATAACATTTCCCTGGAAAATTAACATAATACTTCTATTCTGACCTATTTATACTCAGTCTAATCAGTGTCTTGTGATATGAAATAATTCCATGAGAAATTTTTCAAAAGCTCTGATAATAATTATCCCCTAAAAGCATTTTAAAAAGCAGGAATTCAGCCAGGAGTAACAGCTCAGCCTGGCACCCCAGGAAATTCCTCCTTCTGTCCTGCCCAAAAACCTTATCAATAGGTAGCTTTGGCAATACTAACCACTGCTGGTGTGAAGACAACAATTAACAATTATAATCACAAAATTGCTTTAAAGAAACCTCATCCTTTTGCCGCTTTGCTGGGAAGAGCCTGTATAACCTCTCTACAGTAGCTTCATACACCCATTAACTGATATTTATATCATGACATGCTTTTCTTTCCCTTGATTTTGACAGGGCTTATTCAATATTGAAAGATGTGCCAGAGTGCTGCCAAGCATCAGCAGACACCTACAGAGATACATACATATCTCATTTCTTTTTACCCAAATGAGTTTCCATGATGATCTAAATCATTCCAAATTCTCCCTGATTTCTGAGGGTCCTGGGTGCACTCTGAAGTAATGGCTGGGGCAGCTTGCATGTGTCTAACATTTTTGAGCCACGAATGGATAAACTTCCATTAACGACAACTGACGTGTGACAAAGTCTTTTCTCTATTTTCCAAACAGCTAATATGCCAGAGGATTATCCAGATCAGTTTGATGAGGTAGTGGACTTTATTCAAGCCACCATTAAAAGACTGAGGAGGTCGCCGGATAAACAGACTCCGATTTTTTCTAGGCGGGAGAGGAACCAGCAAAATGCGCCCACAAACATAGAGAATTCCAGCAAAAAGGGAAGGAAGAATCAAAAGGGCAAAAATCGAGGATGTGTCTTAACAGAAATACATTTAAATGTGACTGACTTGGATTTGGGATATGAAACCAAAGAAGAGCTAATTTTCCGGTATTGCAGTGGATCTTGTGATGCAGCCGAGACCACGTATGACAAAATTTTAAAAAATTTAGCCAGAAAGAAAAAGCTAGTCACTGACAAAGTAAGGCAAGCTTGTTGCAGACCCACAGCCTTTGATGATGACCTGTCCTTTTTGGATGATAACCTCATTTACCACATACTGAAAAAACATTCTGCAAAAAGATGTGGATGTGTCTGACTGCTGTGCACTGGAGGCGGCTCCAGTTTTGCATTCCTGCTATGATGCAAAGAGAGGGACCAAGGTTCCTGGGGAAGCATCTGCTCAGAGTGGAGAAAAGAGGACCAAGAACACAGAACAAGGGGTTGTGGGAACCTGGGGGGTGCATGAGGTGGCGTAGGAGGATGGAGGCTTTTGAAGTCCTATGGGAAAGTAAATAAAAGCTCAGGTGGAGATGCTGACAGCTGGGTGGTGCACACACTCCCTTTCCCATTTGACACAACCCACTGTCAGTGAGACTCGGATCCATGAGGAATGGGCTTAAAAGCACAACCCTGCTGTACCACGCTGTGTTATAATTAACCCATCCATGCCAGGAAGCTTAGCTGAGAAGTAGCTTAGGAGTACCTTACTCATCCCCTGCGCCCTCAGCTTTACTGAAAGATACATTGCAATATTGCTCATTGGTCTACACAAAACATATTTCTTTTGGTTTACAAAGGGCTAACGTCACTTGCATAACTACATTTCTGTTTGGTCATTGTGAGTGAGCAGAGACTATTTGATGCAATGCATCCATTCAGAGACATAAATATACAGAATATATTTATTGAGCTTAAGTTATTGTTATTTATTACAGTCCAGTAATGAGTCTCCTTATTTATTGTTTCTTTTCAAAGGTGCCAAACTAGAAGGTGCTTGGAAGATACAGAGAGACAATTAAGTTGGGAACAACGGACCATGCTTTTGATTGAAAGTGTTAACTTGAATGCAAAAAATCACTTACTTTACCTTTTTTCTTTTAAAATCCTGATTATGTTCACAAAATGTAGCGCTGAAGTTTGCAGCCCTTCCTCCTGTTCACTAATACTTTTGAAAATTTCTGCAGTCATACATGTGCAGGAGCAGCAATGGCTCTGCACAAGTGAGGGTTGCAGGACTTGTCTCAACGTTAGCAGTTTGTTATAAAAACTAATTTTAGTCATATATTAAATATAGACACATTTTTTCTCACACTTTTTGCCAACTGACCTCATTAACTATTGACAAATGGAAAATAATTACATCTAACCTTATAATTTCTTATATTTATTTAAGCTTTTCTTTCTGTATTTCCATATAGAAGAGGTTAAATTCCTCTTACTAGTTAGCCCTGGATTTAATATAGCCTGCAGGTAAACAATTGTGTTAAATAACCAAAATGTTTTGTATAATTTGCTGAAACATTACAGGATCATACCCACACAGCAGAACAGTCTGAGTTTCCTTAGGATGAGGGAGGTCGTACAGCAAAGGCATTCATACCTGACCACTAACGCAAGCTCTCGTTCTGGAGACTTTTTTCCTGAAGGAGCAGCAGTGTAGGTCATTAAACATACCTGACAACCAGTGAAGCATCGACTCCCACAAAAACAACAGGAAGAAAAAAAATCCCTGCTGAAAAACAAAAAATGATGGTCGGTCCAACCTTAGATAAAAGAGATGAGATAGCATGCATGCAATGGCCCTCCATACTCATTTTGCCCTGGGCCCCTCAGGGCATCACAGAAGGGTCTAGTAGTCAGAAAAAGTCCAGAACAGGCATAGGAAGACATACCAGGTGTATGAAATGTAATTCAGCCCCAACCTCCACTGCTTTCTTGGGCTGACAGAGGGCAGCCTCAGAGCCCACCCACAGGGTCCATGCTCACACTGCCACTGGGACACCTTACCCTCCACATTGGGCAGGGGTGGTACAGCTGACACTACCACCAGCATTGGCATGATTTGGGCAGTAAAGGCCTGCTAAGCTGAGGGTCAACTGTGCTGCTGGGCAGTTAGCTGGATGCTGCACTCAGAGGTGCACTTTTGCTGGCCCTGATATGGCCCCGGTTGCTGAAAACATGCCCCAAAGCATTTTCTGTGCAGCTTGAAGAGACTGCAACCAAAGCAAATGACTATGTTCAAAATACAAAAGGGTAAAGTTTGTGATTTTTTTTTTAGACCTTACTGAAAACAGGAGTGTGCTTCTCTGCGGTTTTTTACTTCACCTGCAATTTATGTCTGTCATTTGTGTTAATCAAAGTTCTCTACAGACTTTATTTTTGTACAATATTAATTTTATAACTTTTTATAAAATAAAACTAATTTCTATTGTTACCTGGTTGTTGCTTGTGCTTCTTCCCCTTTGTACCGCTTCCAAGTTACAGTATTGCCCAGTTCCAAATCCGCATGGGGCAATGCTCAAGAAACAGCAAGTCCTTTACACAGTGGAGCTTTCCTCTCATCTCACCCTAGTCTTTAATGTGAATCAGAGATGTCTGTAGCTTCTCAGCAGAACATAACATTAATGGGTGATGTGACTACAATAAGTGACTCCAAAATACGTGGTAAGCAATGGCACAACAAGCAACCCAGTAGCAGGCTTGAAACCCAGTGTTACCCAAGCTGTCTCTTGCCCATGCAGGGCTGTGGTGGCCTTGGCTAGGCACAGCCGCAATTCCTGCACTCAGAGGAGATTGGCATTTTGCTTTTCTAACCTCGGTGTTAGACTAGTGTTTAGTCTAGTTGGCCTAAATTCCATCCACTTTGGCAGTCCTTTTCCCTTCATTTTTAAATAGGAAAATACAGCTTGAGGAATTTTCTTTTCTGCCACCATCATGGAAAAGATGAGGGCAGGTTTTGTGGCTGTGGCCAGCAACATTTTCTCAACTGTTTTGTGTTAAAAGTGCTGCAGTTCCCATCACAGAGTTACAGGTTTTGACACCAGGCTCTGTACTCCTCAAAACTGCTATGGAGAGGAAGAGGGAGCATCTGAGCATTGAGTCAGTGAGCAGGAGATCACTCTTTCTCTTAACGTACATCATATGGATGCGTTGTGCCGAGCGAGGCCATGCATGCAGCTCTAGCCCAGCCACTGGAATGCAAAGCTCACAAGCACTGCTTTTGAAGCATATGGTATTGAAAGCATTCCTTCTTACATGCCACCACCTCTGCTCCTTGCAGCAAAAGCCCATCCACCATGCACAAAGGCTGCTGATTGCAGTCTGGTTGAATATGGCACATATTAAGTGTTTGGTATGAAAATGACCCGCAGCTTCATGTCCAGCAGAGATCGTGCACTTTTCCAAGAGCTGGAGGGAGTGCCTACATCAAACACAACTGTGATGTGCTCTGAAGATGATTCTCTCATCTTATAGCCCAAACCTCCCATTTTCTCTTATCCAGATGGGGAAGCACAAGGCCAATGCTGAAGTCCTGCTTGGCCTTATCAAAAGCTTCAAGTGGGCTGTGTAATAGCTGGCAGGAGCAGGTTTTCTTGCATGGAGCTGTTTCACCCTCCCCCATAATATTGGAGAGAGCAGATAGGGTTTTGCCATTGCAACCCCAGGCTTGCCACTGCTGGGCTGGCATCTTCAGCCTCATTTTCTGGTTGAAGTAAGGACTGCAGTATTTCCCTGGCATTCTGCACACATTAAAGCAGCTTGAACTCTTCAGCTGGCAGGTTGTGTAAAAGATTTCAAAAAGGGCTTAGGCTTTCATTTGTCACTAGGTAGTGCCAGCACTGGGAGAGATGTTATGTCACTGCTTGTGTAGCAGGGACAGTGCTACCCTGGGTCCCTTCTGGAAGGAGAAGACTGGTCCCAAGTTAAATTATTTACAGGGGAGAAGATGGACCAAAACTCCATAACTGTTTACACTTATTTGATCCTAAAATCAGAAGGGTGTTAAGTTTTATTATTTGACATCTTGATAAGGTTTGGGTTTTTTTAAATTTTGCTTTGGGTTTTGGTTTGTTCTTTTGCCTCAGCATTGTACTGTCAGACAAGAAGGGCTGATGAGAGACTTGGGACATATTATGAACACATCTAAGGAAAATGTGGGTATTTTGCAGGAGGGCATATTTAGTGATGCAATCTGGAAATTTGGCCAACCCTCAGAGAGTCCCTCCAGCAGAAGGGATTGTGGCCATGTACATCCCACAGGCAGGGAAGTGAGAGAAAAATTGTAATAATACCAGGTCCTTCTGCAAGCTCTCCATGCACTCCATCCCACGGCTGTCTGTTGGTGCTGGTCTCAGTGCAGAGAGGATGAAGTAGGCAAAACTGTGTTTAATTTTGGGTTGTTTCACCTCTGCCCACAAAAGGGGAGAAAGGCCAAAGGCAGCCAGTGCCTCAGTCTGGAACAGTGCAGGAGGAAACCAGCAGCAGCCTCGCTCCTTGCAATCTGGATGGCCAGCCAATAATACAGAGGAAAATATCAGGATGAAGAAAACAATTGGAGCTGACACATTGTATAAATAGGTCTTCAAATGCCATGCATGGCTGGAACAAAGATATTTTGTTCCAAAGAAAGAGACAGCTTGAAATGGCTCAGTGATACACATTGAGAAGTTTGCTTAGTTGGAACAGAGCTCATCTAATAAAAAAGTTAATTGTGTTGCAATGGAAAAGAAAAAAGGTTAAGTAGAGGCCAGACCTGCACTCCTCACCCTATCAAAATTTCCCACTGGCTTGAAGTGAAGATTTTCTATAGCAAACATCACAGGACTGAACATTGCAACAAATTATACAGTAGGTATATTCACAGATCAATAAAAACAGCTAAAAAACCTATATATTCTAGCAGTATTAATCCCAGTGGCTTTCAGAAGAGCCGCAGCAGCAGCCAGCAAAAGAAACACAGTGCTCAGCTCAGCTTGATGCCGGGGAGTTTCCTTGTGCAGACACTGAGTGCCGGTATTTGAGGTCAGCACTGAGACATCTTCACTCACTGTTGGCTTTTTCACTTAAAAACTGACATTTTGTTCACTTCTTCCCAAAAGGGTCACTCACAAGCGTGGAAACCTTTCCACTTTGCAGCTGAAGAACTGGCAACAAAAACAATGAACTTCAGAAGGCTGTGAAGAGCTGCTGTAATTACCCACAGGGCTGAACTTTTGTGGGCAACTTCTCTAGCTTTTTTGACAGCAATCCCAGCCCTGGGCTGCAGGTGCACATTTCCTCCTGCTGCTCCCAAGCCTTTGGTTTACTGTCTGCCAGCACATTGGATGAGGACCGCTCCCTTCTCTGTCACCACAGGGAAAATACAAACATCAGTCTCTGGCCCAAAGCTGCACCCCTTATCCCCGAGTGGTCCTAGGGGGTCTAAAGCCACCAACGTCTGCACCAGAGCTGCTCCACTGACTGCTATGGAATTACTCCAGTTTCACAGGAATGTAAATAAGTGCATTGGAGCTGTTGATTTTGTTGTACGATCCTCCTAGTCTTTTTGCTGCTGTTCCTCACAAGTTTCTCTTACTAATGTGTACTCAACTTGTTTCATGTGTCCTGGAATTTCCAGAGCTTCAAGAGCTTTCACTGTGTTCTTACCATGTTGCTAATTCCCCCTTCTTTTCTCCCTCTCTGTTGCTGCTTTTCCATGGTTTTCTCTTCCTTGTCTGCCTCATAACTCCCACATTAATCTCTGGCATCACAGATGCTATAAACATGTCCAAATATTCCCTTATTTCAGGTTAAAATCATTCCCCTCTGAGATACAAACAGGGGTCAACAGGCACTCCTTGTTATCATTTGGTGTTATTTTTAGTAGCAGATTTAATCTGGAGATGAAACATTTCCTTAAAAAAAAACCCACATCTTAGAGATCAACTTTGGATAACTCTGACTTTCAAAAGATACAGAGACTCCTTTCCTGCAGGAATAGACAGGTCCTTTGTGGGTGAGAATGGCTGCACAGCCAGGGCAAGGGTGAAAATCTCCCAGTACCCCATCTCTGGCAGTGGCCCTCAAGTGGGAAAGGAAATAATAGAATAAGAAAGCAAATTCAGAGTGATATTTTCCCTGGAAACCCCACCTCCCTTCCAACAATTTGCAGTTCAGGAATTTTCTGAGACAGACGTTTTATCGGTATCTAATAGTCCTCAGCAGGTCTGTTTTTCCCTGGGAAGGGACCCACCCTCCTCTTCTGTGAATTTATTCTTTCAGCTTCCCCTGTTCTCTGGGGCAATTTAATTCTGTGTAATGTGAGCAAGTGCTTCCCTGCTGGCATTAAACCTCTGTTTCATCCATTGACTGCTCGCTCCTGTGTCCTGATGAGTCACCAATACTCCACTGTTGTAGTCCCCTTGGGTCTCTCCAATCTGAGGAGCTGTCGTGGTCCAGCCTCAGCTGGCAACTGAACACCACGCAGCCGCTCGCTCACCTCCCCCCCCCCACCCCTGTGGGATGGGGAAGAGAATCGGACGAGCAAAAGAACTTGTGGGTTGAGATAAGCACAGTTTAATAACTACAATAGAATGATGATGATAAATGATTATGATAATAATGACAGTAATGTTAATATAATAAAAGGGAAAAGGAAGGAAAGGGAAAACAGGGAACAAAAACGCAGAAACACGAACGATACAACCGCTCACCACCCGCCGACCGACCGACGCTGCCCGTCCCCGAGCCGCGATTGCTCCCTCCCTCCCCCGGCCAGCCCCTCCCAGGTACCGCACTGGGCATGACGTTACATGATATGGAATATCCCTTTGGTCAGTTTGAATCCACTCTCTTAGCTGTGCCCCCTCCCCTCCCGGCTTCTTGTGCACCCAGCAGAGCATGGGAAGCTAGACATGTCCTTGACTAGTATCAGCGCTGCCCAGCAACAGCCTAAACATCTGTGTGTTATCTCAACAGGTTTTTTTTCCATGCTAATTTCAAAGCACAGCACTATACCAGCTAGAGTGAAGAAAATTAACTCTATCCCAGCTGAAACCATGACAGTATCCACCCCTTATTCCATATCATTGACATCATGCTCAGGTCCCATACTATTCAGTACAACTTCAATAATCCTTATCCATCTTCTCATCCTTTAACAATATATATATATATATATATATACAGATTTTCATTTATCATTCCACTAGTTTATGGAACACCCCTGTAGAATGCCTGTGAAATGTCCATTGAGTTCATTTAGTCCATGACTTTGGATTTCATCTCTTGTAAGGGTCCTTCAGAGAGGCGGTGTGTGTGGGGTCAGATTGTTGCATGTCAGTCCTTGTTCCATCACCGCTGCACTGGTAGTTCTTGTTCTCTCACTGCTGCACTTTGCTCGGTTCCATTGAAAGTTCATTTGCTATTATTATTAATTGGGAGATTCCCACCATGATAACATTCCACTGATGCAACCATAGTAGTGATGACATACAACATCATATTACAATTAACAGCATATTATTCAGTTCATTGGCTGTTTTCACCCAAAATTAAATCCCCCTGGGGTACACACCGAACTCCTCCATTCTCCCGCATCACCCACCAAGTGCACCCAGGTCCTCGAGCAAACGCAATCCCACGAGTGGGCTTGCCTCTGCTGGAAGCAGGAATAACCCAGACTGTCTTGCCCAGCATATTTTTTATGTGCACTACAGGGACTCTATCCCCTTCCACAGTACGTAAGGATTCTGATTGGGCAGGGCCAGCTCGCCTGGCAGATCCCCTTGTGTTGACTAACCAGGTGGCTTTTGCTAAATGTGTATCCCAGTGTTTAAATGTTCCACCCCCCATTGCTCTCAGTGTCATCTTTAATAGTCCATTGTATCTTTCGATTTTCCCAGAGGCTGGTGCATGATAGGGGATGTGATACACCCACTCAATGCCATGCTCTTTGGCCCATGTGTCTATAAGGTTATTTCGGAAATGAGTCCCATTATCTGACTCAATTCTCTCTGGGGTGCCATGTCGCCACAGGACTTGTTTCTCAAGGCCCAGGATAGTGTTCCGGGCAGTGGCGTGGGGGACAGGATATGTTTCCAGCCAGCCGGTGGTTGCTTCTACCATGGTGAGAACATGGCGCTTGCCTTGGCGGGTCTGTGGGAGTGTGATATAGTCAATTTGCCAGGCCTCCCCATATTTATATTTCAGCCATCGTCCCCCATACCACAGAGGCTTTACCCGCTTCGCTTGCTTGATTGCAGCACATGTTTCACATTCGTGGATAACCTGCGCAATAACGTCCATGGTCAAGTCCACTCCTCGATCACGAGCCCACCTGTATGTTGCATCTCTCCCTTGATGGCCTGAGGTGTCATGGGCCCACCGAGCTAGAAATAGTTCACCCTTATGTTGCCAGTCCAGATCCACCTCAGCCACTTCAATCTTGGCAGCCTGATCTACCTGCTGGTTGTTTCGATGTTCTTCAGTGGCCCGACTCTTGGGGACGTGAGCATCCACATGCCGTACCTTTACAACCAGGTTCTCTACCCGGGCAGCAATATCTTGCCACAATGTGGCAGCCCAGATGGGTTTGCCTCTGCGCTGCCAGTTGCTTTGCTTCCATTGCTGCAGCCAGCCCCACAGGGCATTTGCCACCATCCAGGAATCAGTATAGAGATAGAGCACTGGCCAGTTCTCCCGTTCAGCGATGTCTAAGGCCAGCTGGATGGCCTTTACTTCTGCAAACTGGCTCGATTCACCTTCTCCTTCAGCAGTTTCTGCTACTTGTCGTGTAGGACTCCATACAGCAGCCTTCCATCTCCGGTGCTTTCCCACAAGGCGACAGGACCCATCAGTAAACAGGGCATATTGCTTCTCATCTTCTGGCAGTGTGTTATACAGTGGGGCTTCTTCAGCACGTGTCACCTCCTCCTCTGGTGATATTCCAAAGTCTTTGCCTTCTGGCCAGTCCATAATCACTTCCAAGATTCCTGGGCGACTGGGGTTTCCTACTCGAGCCCGCTGGGTGATCAGTGCAACCCATTTACTCCACGTAGCATCAGTTGCATGGTGTGTAGAGGGGATGTTTCCTTTGAACATCCAGCCCAGCACTGGCAGTCGGGGTGCCAGGAGCAACTGTGCTTCAGTACCAACCACTTCTGAAGCAGCTCGGACCCCTTCATATGCTGCCAATATCTCTTTTTCAGTTGGGGTATAGCGGGCTTCGGACCCTCTGTATCCCCGACTCCAAAACCCTAGGGGTCGACCTCGGGTCTCCCCTGGTGCTTTCTGCCAGAGGCTCCAGGTAGGGCCATTCTCCCCAGCTGCGGTGTAGAGCACATTTTTAATATCTTGTCCTGCCCGGACTGGCCCAAGAGCTACTGCATGAACTATTTCCCGTTTAATCTGTTCAAAGGCTTGTTGTTGCTCAGGGCCCCATTTGAAATCATTCTTTTTCCGGGTCACTTGATAGAGAGGGCTTACGATCAGGCTGTAGTGTGGAATATGCATTCTCCAAAAACCCACAACGCCCAAGAAAGCTTGTGTTTCCTTTTTGCTGGTTGGTGGAGACATGGCTGTTATTTTGTTGATCACATCCATGGGGATCTGACGACGACCATCTTGCCATTTTATTCCCAAGAACTGGATTTCTCGTGCAGGTCCCTTAACTTTACTTTGTTTTATGGCGAAACCAGCTTTCAGGAGGATTTGAACTATTTCCTTCCCTTTCTCAAAAACTTCTTCTGCTGTATTGCCCCACACGATGATGTCATCAATGTATTGTAGGTGTTCGGGAGCTCCACCTTGTTCCAAAGCATTATGGATCAGTCCATGGCAAATGGTAGGGCTGTGTTTCCACCCCTGGGGCAGTCGATTCCAGGTGTACTGGACCCCCCTCCAGGTAAAAGCAAACTGTGGCCTGCACTCTGCTGCCAGAGGGATTGAGAAGAATGCATTAGCGATATCAATTGTGGCATACCACTTGGCTGCCTTGGACTCCAGTTCATATTGAAGTTCTAGCATGTCTGGCACAGCAGCACTCAACGGTGGAGTGACTTCATTCAGGCCACGATAGTCTACTGTTAGCCTCCACTCTCCATTAGACTTCCGGACTGGCCATATGGGACTGTTAAAGGGTGAGTGGGTCTTACTGATGACTCCTTGGCTCTCCAGTCGACGAATGAGCCCGTGGATGGGGATCAGAGAGTCTCTGTTGGTGCGATATTGCCGTCAGTGCACTGTTGTGGTGGCGATCGGCACCTGTTGTTCTTTGACCTTCAGCAACCCCACAACAGAAGGGTCCTTCGAGAGGCCAGGCAAGGTAGACAGCTGTTTAATTTCCGCCGTCTCCAAGGCGGCTACACCAAAAGCCCACTTGTAACCTTTTGGGTCCCTGAAATACCCTCTCCTGAGGTAGTCTATGCCAAGGATGCACGGAGCCTCTGGGCCAGTCACAATGGGGTGCTTCTGCCACTCATTGCCAGTGAGGCTCACTTCAGCCTCCAATACAGTTAGCTTTTGGGATCCCCCTGTCACTCCAGCAATGCTGATGGGTTCTGCCCCTATATAGTTTGATGGCATTAAGGTGCACTGTGCACCAGTGTCCACTAAAGCTCTATATTCCTGTGGGTCAGATGTGCCAGGCCATCGGATCCACACAGTCCAGTAAACCCGGTTATCCCTTTCCTCCACCTGGCTGGAGGCAGGGCCCCCCTAGTCCTGATCATAGTATTCATCACTCACTTCCGGTAGATATGAATCACGGGTGTCTCTGTTGAGATCGGTCAGGCCATCAGCACTTCTGCTCCTCTGTCTGGAGAATTGCTTACGGGAAACTGGGGCAGCAGCTCTCCTGGAGAAACTCCCCTGAGTAATTGTTCTCCCTTGCAGCTCACGTACCCGCGCCTCTAAGGCTGAGGTAGGTTTTCCATCCCACTTCTTCATGTCCTCTCCGTGATCACGCAGGTAAAACCATAGGGTGCCCCGTCGTGTGTATCCCTTCTCTTGAGCCAAGGGACGATTACTCCTAATGGCTGAGATACTGGTCCGTACTGGTGGGGAGTAGGACATATCTTCTTTGAGTTGCTGGACCTCTCGGGACAGTTTCTCAACAGCAGAGATGAGCGAGGAAGAGAGATTCGCTTCATATTCCCAGAGTCTATCAATCAACTCAGCCACCGTTGGTGTCTCGTCATCTTTCCAGGACATCACTGCCAATGAGTTTGCATACGAGGATGGTGCGCTCCGTACAAACTTCCGCCACATGGGTCGTGTGCACTCCGCTTCATCTGGATCTTTGGAGGACCGTTGATCGTCCAGGTCACCATAAACCACCTCAAGCACAGCTAATTCCCTTAGATGCTGAATGCCTTTCTCCATGGTCGTCCATTTTCCTAGGCGAAATACAATATCTTCCTTGAAGGGATACCTCTCTCTCACCGCGGACAGGAGCCGCCTCCAGAGGCTGAGGGCTTGTGTTCCTTTTCCAATTGCTTTATCAATGCCCCCTTCCCTAGAGAGGGATCCCAGTTGTTTGGCTTCCTTCCCCTCTAATTCCAAACTACTGGCCCCATTATCCCAGCATCGGAGCAGCCAGGTGATAACGTGCTCACCTGAATGACGCCCGAAATCTTTCCGTATATCCCGCAACTCACTCAAGGATAGAGATCGGGTAGTTTCCGTTTCTTGTATACATGGTTCCTCCTCCTCCTCCTCTTCTCGTGATGGCCCTGGTTCATCGTAATCTCTTTCCAAACGAGTTGACTTTCTCTTCCATGATTTCTTCTTGCGTATAGGGGCGACTGATACTGGCACAGGTTGGTCCTCTGGTTTAGCTGCACCGCTTGGCACTGGGGTTTGAGTAGCTGCAGTGCCTGTCGTGGGGGTTTGAGTGGCCGCCGTGCTCATCACCGGGGTTGGAGCAGCTGCAGTATCTGTCGCGGCGGGTTGGGTGGCCGCAGTGCTTGTCACCGGGGTTGGAGTAGCTGCATTCTCTGTCACGGCGGGTTGGGTGGCCGCCGTGCTCATCACCGGGGTTGGAGTAGCTGCATTCTCTGTCACGGCGGGTTGGGTGGCCGCCGTGCTCATCACCGGGGTTGGAGTAGCTGCAGTCTCTGTCGCGGCGGGTTGGGTGGCCGCAGTGCTTGTCACCGGGGTTGGAGTAGCTGCCGTCTCTGTCACGGCCGTTTGGGTGGCCGCAGTGTTTGTCACCGGGGTTGGAGTAATTGCAGTCTCTGTCGCGGCGGGTTGGGTGGCCGCAATGCTTGTCGCTGGGGTTGGAGTAGCTGCAGTCTCTGTCACGGCGGTTTGGGTGGCCGCAGTGCTTGTCGCTGGGGTTGGAGTAGCTGCAGTGTCTGTCGTGAGGGTCTGGGTGGCCGCAGTGCTTGTCACGGGGGTCGGAGTAGTTCCCTTCTCTTTCCCTTGGGGGTACTGAATAGTGTTAAATAGGGCTCGATAGGCATAAGCCAGACCCCAGCACATGGCAGTGATCTGTATCTCTCTGGAATTGCCAGGGTGACAACATATTTCCTCCAAATGTTCTACTAATTTTTCAGGATTCTGCACTTGTTCAGGGGTGAAGTCCCACACCACAGGGGGTGCCCACTGCCTTAGGCATTTGCCCATACTTTCCCACATACCCTGCCACGCATAGCTATCGAGCCTTGGGACAGATCTCTGGATTATATTCTTAACTCGCTTACTAACCTTAGACAGATCTGATACCACTTGCCAAAGCAATATCAACAGATGTATCTTAACTACACAAGGATGTTCAAGATACTGAAAAGTTGTTGTAATGAGGGAGGAGACATTACATAAGATATTAGCTACGGTGCCATTCTGTATTTCCTCCATAAAAAACTTCTCAGAGGAGGAGGTATAATTGCTAATTGCCTCCATGAGGTGGTAGCTGTAGTACAGTAACGGCTTCCATGCAAAACCTAAATAACTGATAACAGTCAAGGCCAGTGTTTTAATAACAAGTCTCCTAGGCAAAATATCTCTAATCACTGCAGAGCACAGCCAACTGACAGAACCAACAGCAAGTTTTAACATGTACTTTACAATCAGCATGGTAAAGACTGGACACACTAATACTGCGAGCAGATGAATCAATGCTGTGACCAGCAACTGTTATTATCTCAAACCCTTCTCGCCCCACGTTGGGCGCCAAAAATCGACTGTCGTGGTCCAGCCTCAGCTGGCAACTGAACACCACGCAGCCGCTCGCTCACCTCCCCCCCCCACCCCTGTGGGATGGGGAAGAGAATCGGACGAGCAAAAGAACTTGTGGGTTGAGATAAGCACAGTTTAATAACTACAATAGAATGATGATGATAAATGATTATGATAATAATGACAGTAATGTTAATATAATAAAAGGGAAAAGGAAGGAAAGGGAAAACAGGGAACAAAAACGCAGAAACACGAACGATACAACCGCTCACCACCCGCCGACCGACCGATGCTGCCCGTCCCCGAGCCGCGATTGCTCCCTCCCTCCCCCGGCCAGCCCCTCCCAGGTACCGCACTGGGCATGACGTTACATGATATGGAATATCCCTTTGGTCAGTTTGAATCCACTCTCTTAGCTGTGCCCCCTCCCCTCCCGGCTTCTTGTGCACCCAGCAGAGCATGGGAAGCTAGACATGTCCTTGACTAGTATCAGCGCTGCCCAGCAACAGCCTAAACATCTGTGTGTTATCTCAACAGGTTTTTTTTCCATGCTAATTTCAAAGCACAGCACTATACCAGCTAGAGTGAAGAAAATTAACTCTATCCCAGCTGAAACCATGACAGGAGCCCTCATATCTCTCACGGTTTGTCTCCTCTCTCTCTCCCAATTGGACCACATTCCTCCTGAGGGGAATACACTCCCATCAGGATTCTGGATGGGAGCAAACCCCAGATTTCCAACAGAGGCACATTGATATTTTCTGTTTTGTTTTCCATTCTTTTTCCAATAATTCCTTTGTTGTGGTTTAACCCCAGCTGGCAACTAAGCACCACACAGCCACTTCCTCACTCCCCCCACCCCAGTCGGATGGGGGAGAGAATCAGAAGAGTAAAAGTGAGAAAACTTGTGTGTTGAGATAAAGATAGTTTAAGAGGCAAAGCAAAAGCTGTGTGCAGAAGCAAAGCAAAACAAGGAATTCATTCACTACTTCCCATTGGCAGGCAGGTGTTCAGCCATCTCCAGGAAAGCAGGGCTCCACCAAGTGTAATGGTTCCTTGGGAAGACAAGCACCATCACTCTGAATGTGTCTCCCCCCTTCCTCCTTCTTCCCCCAGCTTTATATGCAGAGCATGACATCATATGGTATGGGATATCCCTTTGGTCAGTTGAGGTCAGCTGTCCCAGCTGTGTCCCCTCCCAATTTCTTGTGCACCCCCAGCCTACTTACTGGTGGGGTGGTGTGAGAAGCAGAAAAGGCCTTGACTCTGTGTAAGCACTGCTCAGCAATAAAGAAAACATCTCTATATGATCAACACTGTTTTCAGCACAAATCCAAAACATAGCCCCATACTAGCTACTGTGAAGAAAATTAACTCTATCCTAGCCAAAACCAGCACATCCTTTCAGATGCTGGATGGGGAAGTCATCAGAGACAGGACTTCAGAGGCAACATGTTACATCCTCTTAGGAATCCCCTTCATCTAACATCGAACTTTTTGCCAAATATCAGGTCTGAACCTGACTAACTCCATTTGAGTCGTTCTATGCAAGATATCATCTGGCAGCCAAAATAAGATTTCATCTTACTGGTGGGAAACCGTTGTGCCCAGTAGCTGTGGAGCCAGAAGGCATTGCCCCAGGGCTGTGCCACTGGGCAGCAGAAACAGATACCCACCTCTCGGAGCTGTCAATGTATGAAGACCCCATGTCTCCAGGTCTCCATCTGACTTAGGAACAAGTCTTGTGTCTCATTGCTCACAAAGGTAAAGGGATCTTGTCTTCTCGGAGCTACCCAGAGGGCTGCCTTAAATCCAAAAGGATTGTTGACAATGAGTTGGTCCTTCTTGAAAGCAATAGCTACTGGAGGAAGGGATATGGCAGTAGCCCAAGGACAGGCAACTGTGATCAGGGTTCAGGGAGCCCAGAAATGTGTCACAGGTCATCCCCCCAAGCTGTGATGATCTGATGATCAGTGGAAAAGTATTTCTATTAGGCCAGAAAACAAGTGGGTAAATGCAAAAATGTATTCAAAAGAGAAAGTTTCTGTGGCTCCTGCATGGACCAGGTGCTTACCATGATGAAGAAATAAAGATGAACTAAGGGGCAGATGTTTGGGAAGAGATGAAGAATGTCCCACAGCAGTTTTTTTCCTGGTGTTTATATAAGAGCTCAAATTCTGTTACCAGTGAATTTTTCTTATCAAGGGTTTCTGGTTTCTTTTCAACTACAAGTGGGAATCTCATTTAAAAACCCACAGCAAGTCAGTGATAGTGATAACGAGGCATTTTTGCAAGGAGTATGAAAACCTCCCTTTCTGATTCTGACAATTGGTGGAACAAAATTTGGAATAGTTAAAAAAAAGTTCTCAAAAAAACCTTGGAATTTGTTCCATTAATCTATTAAGAAAGGCCTGGGAACACATTAGGCTGATTTCTTAGTGTCAGTAATATGTGACTATTATAGGACAATTCGAGTAAGCCTCAATAATAAACTGCAATTTATATTTGACTGTGAGTGAGTTTGTATATTATGTGCTAGTATGAACCAATGAAGCACCTCTGTGTCATGGTATCTCTTTGGCTAGCTGCACTGGGGAGATGGTTTTATGCCAGCTGATCCCATTAAATCTTTATCTATTCTTTTAGAATAGATGTGATATTGGCCATATTTAATGTAAACAAATCCCTCATAGATTTTCCCTAAATTACATCGGTGGCCTGACATTTCCCTACATGACATACTTTTTTGCACAAGGTGAAATAATGTACAGCCTAAAATTGTTTCCACATCCCCATCACCTGAAGGATAAACAGCAAACAGCAGAAGTGCCCAGAATCAGAGGCCACAGCAATGCTATTGCATTTAGGACAAGAAATGTCATTAAAAGTTTCATGTATTGGTTTAATTTACCCATCTCATGATAAACCATAAATCTCCTCTATCTTTGACACTAACTACACCATTTTTGAGCAAATATGGTAAAGCCTCTCAAAAACAAAGGGAATCCTTCTGAGCCCGCATGGTCTCAGTCATGTTAATCTCTTCCAGTGTTATAACTCAATAAATACTGCTATAGCTTAGCTAGGACAGCCACTAAATATATAGTTTTATGGCTGAGTCTGCTCTCTGGTGCTCATTTAATCATGTGTTTTATTGTCAGCTCTTCTCAAACTGTGAAACGTTGTTGCTTATGAAAGAGAGACCTGCTTTCTGTTATGCACATCCCCCCTAGTCCCACTCATCATTTAGTACTATTGCTTTTCTTTTCTCTAGGCTGTTGATGACATTTATGGCTGTTTTGTTGTTCCCCCAAGAAACGGCATATTTTTAACTTTTTAGTGCTTTGGCTTAATAATTTCTCACACATTAGAAATGGCCCAGCTGATGTGTTGATCTTTATATCTGTCCCCATCCAAGAGCCGTAAGGAGCAGTGAAAACTGAAAACTCAGTGTGTGCTGATTTTGCCTTTCTTCAAGAAGTCCCATGAAAAATCTCTTTTCTGCTCTGCTCAGTAACACAAATGCAGAAGCCACACATGCATTAAGGCCAATGCAATGGAAAAATACAAACATTTGCCCACATTCACATTCAAGAGAGGTCTACTTCTCATGGTGTGCTGGTTTTGGCTGAGAAGGGGTTAATTCTCCTCACTGTGGGGGTGGGCTACCTTTCCAGCTTCCCGCACTCTGCCGCGTGGCGGGGGGGGGGGCTGGGAGGGGCAGGGCCATGGTGGGGACGGCTGACCCCGACTGGCCAATGGCAGGTTCATTCCATACCATGTGACACCATGACCAATATATTGAGGGGGGGCAGTGGCACCGCGGAGGCGGCGCGGCGTCGGGTCGGCGGGCGGCGATCGGCTGCGGCGCGCGCGGTTTGTTTCGGCGGTTCGTTCCCCCTCTCCCCTCCCTTCCCCCTCCCCCGGGGCTTTGCGCCTCTCGTCGTTCTCCTTTCCATTGCATTTCTACTGTTGTTTCTTTTAATTTTAATTATTAAACTGTTCTTATCCCAACCCACGAGCGTTACCCTTCTGATTCTCTCCCCCATCTACCGGTGGGGAGTGAGCGAGCGACTGTGTGGGGCTGAGCTGCCGCTAAACCATGACACATGGGAACATGACAGAAACTACCAGTGACATGATACTGCAAATGGTGGCGTCCACTGTGCATGTGCCTTACTGACACTGTAGGAGGAGAGATACCGCTTCAGTGGTTACCAGACTCATTTAGGCCTGAAGGGATTCACAGAGACAACTGTTTAGCAAGAAGAACCAGGCAAATAATCTGCTTCTTGGACTTCTATGCATTTCCATGTACAAATATTTTTTAAAGAACAGTAAAGATCGACTCTTTTTACTACACTTTTTCAAACTCAGCAGTTTGTTTCTTCATCAGAAAAAGTCAACTCAGCAAAACAGAAACCTTTTGTGATAACTCATTCATTCAACCAACACTTCCTATGGCAACTGATCAAGGGAGCTGCAGCTCACCTCTCCTGTGGATCTCATACAACACGTCAGCCTATATGGCAAAGCTGATACAAAGCACTTTGGCATTGCAGAGATTAAATATCCCACCAGGTTTTAAAAGAAATCCTTAGCTGCCCCTTCCTGTCACTTCACTTTTGTCCCACACACCCTCCTTGCCCTGTGTGCTGTCACAGAGAAGTCCAGAGCCCCGGGCACAAGCCCTGTGGGCCACGGTCACCACTGGATTGTCACTAGCCAGCATGGGACCCTCTAGCAGTGTCAGAGGAACAGCTCACTGATGACACCAGATTAGTTTCCCAAGTCCAGACAGGTAGTCTGGCCTCACCTCTACTGTGTGGACACCTTCAGAGCAAAGCCCTGCTCTAACAGATTAATATTTCATCTGATTAGTAGCTCACACAGCCCACTGCAATGTCACAGGAGTAGAGATATCTGGCCTTGTAGGGGCCATGCTGCTTTATCTTCTGAATAAATGTTTTAATACAAAAAGAATCACTTCTATTAGTAAAAAAATTACATTTTTCAATCCAATATTGATTTGCAAGTAGGTTGTGTTCACCCTGACAAGTCCTGTGATTGGCCAACTAATGGGATGCTAATCAGGGCATACATATTCACACTTTCTGGGACAAGGTGAAACAAAAAACAAAGCAGAAAAAAAGCCACTCCTTTCTGATAGCAAACCATTACAGAACAGTCCTGCTGAAGATAACGGAAGATAACAACTTTCACATCATCAATTTAAGCAGAGCAAAATAACTAGAAAACAGAGTCCTAATACCGTGTTAAGTAGTACAGTTTTAATCTCAGTACCCATGTGCTTTTTGAAGCATTACCAGGAACTGTGTAACTGTTCCCCAAAAGTCTAACGCTTGCTCTAGGCTGCCTGTGCTGCCAAGAATTGCTGAAACTGCTCAGCAACTGGGACCAATGAGAGTGCAGTGAGAAAGAAGAAAGGTGCTTGGAGTTGGGAGACCAGGCTGTAATATCACTATTTCAATCCAGCTGAAGAAAACCTTCTTTTTGAAATCTTACAGAGCACAATAAATGTGTGTTTCCTAACCTCAGCAGGGGCCTGTCTGCAAGGAGCCCATTTCAGTTGCTGAAGCTGTGCACATCAGCTTTGCAGATTTGCCAGCTCCCTCTGCAAGATGGCTTGTAACATGTGTACACATGATATCTGGCAACAACAATTCTGAGAAAATGAAAAATGTTTCTCGTTCACTGCAAACAAATGGGTACAGTGCAATCCCAGGCAAACTTTCCTGAAGCAAGCAGCCTTCTGGATTAAAAAAAGAAGGGAGTGAAAAGTGAGTGTGGGGGCCCAGAGGACCCCTAACAGGAAACGCATGGGAATAGTTACTTTAAAGAAGGGAGCAGATATCTAGGAAAAGAGCAAGTTTTCAAATGCAGCCTTTGCTTTTTGCTCTGGAAGAGCAGACCTCTGACTGTGACCAGTGTGGACGCTTGCACATGCACTGCCAGGGCTACACTTTGCAAACCGCAGCCACTAGCAACACCCTGCTCCCAGCGTGGACCCTTGTTGCTCATTTCCAAGTTATCCCCAAAACAATTACTCCTGGAATTTTAAAGCTCTGTGTTATGGAAATTACGCATGCCAGCCACCATAACAGGGTTTGACTCTAGGTTTCCGCAAAAGCCAAAAGATAGATTCCTTTATGAAAGTACTTTTTATTAATAGTGGTACAGCTTGAGCTGTGTGCCTCTGAAAAGGGACCCCAAACAAAGAAATCCCTGGGCAATTATACACTTACAATCTAAGTTCCCCACCCCTCACGCAATAGTTCAGACCAATAGTAATATTAAGGTCTGGGGGCTTCTTGCTTTTTATTGGTTTGATTTGGTTGCTGTTTTGTTACTAAGCGGTTGCTAAGTGGTCATCTTCTTATACAATATCACATACTCTTAGGTCGGTTCGGCCAATTCTGTAGTTAGCTATTTGGCATGTTGTAATATGGTTCTTACAGTTCATATACCACGATCTATAGGCTTTGGCTACTCTAGCTATTATTAGTGTTTAAGCTGCTAGCTCCAAGTTTCAACTAACTTTTTCTACAACATCTGTGACTCTGCAGGTCTGGGCACCTTCTGAGAAATAAACAGGATTTCATTTTCTTCTACTCCAGGTTTCTTCCTTTTAGAGGCTTTGTCTGTCAGGGCCTATGATACCAGCACTTGAGGCCATTGGAAGAGCAAACCCATGGCAAAAGTTTAGACCGAAGCAGTATCCCCTGTGGATGTGCTCACAGGGAAACCTCGAAGTTCATCTAAACAGTGATGTTCCAGATCAAGGCACCAGAGACGTGACAGCAAACAACTGCTGACACAGCTCAGAGTTGCTTAGCCACACAAAATTTGAGGAGACCAATCTGGTTGTCTCTGCATCCACACCTTTACTTCACAGTCCTCCTCAGTCCTCTCTGATATAAAATTGGCAGCCGTTCAAGAAAAAGGCTCAGCAACCAGGCAGAGAAATGTATGGCATATATACCACTGCCAAGCATGAAAAAGATACAGCTTGCGACATAGGTGAGCAAATAAACCACTTTTATGAAAAATATGATAGGAACTTTGATTTAGATTTGGATTGTATCTGCTGTGAAAGCTAAGGCATATTATTATGTGTGGATAAAAATTCTCATTTTTCCTTTGGCATACATGCATTTATTTATACAATGTCAATAGTGTATACAGTACAGAGTTCATAAATTGTCTTAGGGATAGGACCTCAATGCAAACATAATAAATTTCATAGTCAACAATCAAAATGCTAGAATCAGTAGCTAATCTTGATAATGATAAAGATTAATTTAGCTCACTATACCCTAACAATACTATGGCATATAGCTCTGTCTCAGAACAAAAGCCCCAAAGTGAATGATAGTCTGCTTTGTTAATGGCCTGTGAAGGACTGCTTAGTGTTGCCAAATTTAAGTGAAACTAGGGGAAAGGTAATTCTGGCAGGGGGAGATCGCGACCACTGACTCAAAGACCACCCACTCAAGAAACCCACTGACCCAAAAGATTAAGGAAGTAAAGGTCTCAAAAATCATAGTGAGCATGCATAGTTATTTACATGGTAGGCAAAGAATTTGAACCAAATTTAACAGAATAATAATGAATATGTATTAGATGACTAATATCTTTGTGTATAAATAACTGTTAGTTTCCACCAACGGTGTGCTGATTTGTACCTTGCACCAGTAGCTGCACATTTATATAATAAAGGAAAATACCTCGACTCTGTGTGTGAATTGGGTGATGCACACCAGGTAGCGGACCCAAGTTTTTGGGACAACAATCTGATCTCTCCAAACCAATTGCAGACTCATAGATTCCATGTAGCATTTCTATTATCAATGGTTTAAAAGTTATAAACATGCTTTCCTGAAGCTTTACACATAATACACAGCAGCAATGTGCTCTAGGTATAGTCATGATGGGAGACCTTTTGTTGGAAGTTGTTTTGCTTTCCCTTGTAAAAGCTCTGTTGTGTTTACTTCACTAAATTTTAACTTGACTATAATTTAATGACTACTGAATTCACACTGCCCCCCGACCAAGCCATAGAATAGCTAAAGACTCAGTAAAGATGAGTGACATCATTAACCCAATACAGTAGCTATTCAGATGTATGCTGTGGTGTCCTTACTTAATCGCCTAATTTTAGTTACTGAGTGAGCCACATACAGTACCACAGTGTATTATGAGCTCTGAATAACTGTCAAATATCCAGATGCTTTTTTTCAAGGTTATTTTCTTAGTTTAAAATTATTTCCTTATGCAAATCTCAAGATGTTATTTTTCCCTTAAGCAAACCCTCTCCAAAACATGCTCAAGGCTTCTGCTGCTCCTAATCATCTTGACACATCATTAGCTGGTCATCACAATTGTTATAGTGCTCATGGCACTAATACATGGCACAGGACCTTAGGGTTTTATAATGACTGTCGATGAGAACAGCCCTAAGAAAACAGTAAGGTGATACAAGTCTTAATTCAAGCACCAGACACACACATGCTCAAGTAAAGGCACCTAGTTTTGCTAAAAGTAGCTGTTTCTTGTAGTTTTATAAAATATCTATGAATATACTTTTTAACCAGAAACATTTTGGGCAATGACTTTTTTTTTATGTGCTACAACAGAAGCATCTTCAAGCCCTATTTCCTGCAATTAACAGCAGATATGTACATTTGCTGCCATTTACAGGTACAAACTCCAGCTACAAATTAAATGTTGTAGTTTAAACATGCTAGCAGTAGTGTTGGAAATCCCTCAGGTTGGTGTTCCACTTTTGAAAAAGAAATAAGAAAGCAGGGCTTTCATTGTAGGAATCCCATGCGCGATTTGCACCCAGGTGCTGTACGTGCATTCCAGGTAAGTTGCATATTATGCACACTGCATGTACAGGCTCCACAGATTACATGATGTACAAAAACAATCTAATGATCCTATTTGTTCTAATTTACCTTTCTTCAGCTTTTTGTCTGACATTTTTGCATAACTATGCTCTAACAATGAGAATTGTAGCTTTAAAAACCTCCTATTTCTATAGTGGTTTTCATCCGAGTGACTTAAAGCACTAAATCTCCAGGTATTGCTCAGAAGTTCCTGTGCCTGTAGAAACATATTAAAAAGAGGTTGATGGATTTCTTCACAATTACAGAAAATAAAAGATTCAATACTGGCCTGGTGTCAGCTGGGATAGAGTTAAATTTCTTCGTAGTAGCTAGTATGAGACTATGTTTTGGATTTTTGCTGGAAACAGTGGTGATAATGTGGAGATGTTTTAGTTGTTGCTAAGTAGCACTTATACTGGTCAAGGACTTTTTCAGCTCCCCATGCTCTGCCGGGTGCACAAAAAGCTGGGAGGGGACACAGCCAGGACAGCTGACCCAAACTGACCAGCGGGATATTCCATACCATATGACATCATGCTCAGTATATAAAGCTGGGGGAAGAAGAAGGAAGGGGGGATATTGGGAGTGATGGCGTTTGTCTTCCCAAGTAACTGTTACGTGTGATGGAGCCCTGCTTTCCTGGAGATGGCTGAACACCTGCCTGCCCATGGGAAGTAGTGAATTAATTCCTTGTTTTGCTTTGCTTCCACGCGCAGCTTTTGCTTTACCTATTAAACTGTCTTTATCTCAACCCATGAGTTGCCTCACTTTTACTCTTCCAATTCTCTCTCCCGTCCCACTGCAGGGGGAGTGAGCGAGCGGCTGCACGGTGCTTGGTTGCTGACTGGGGCTAAACCACGACAAAGACTATCTACAGTGCTTGTACCAAGGCACTTTATTAAAGAGCATGCAGAAAGAATAATTACATTTAAAAGTCAACTCATGTTATGATCCCCAAAACCACAGTTCTGCTAATCCCCCCCATCCCCATAGTGGACATTTGACTTTCTCTTTCAGCACACTCTCTTTTGCTGCTGCCCAGAGCTGTTCTCCAGCTGGGAGAGCTGGCAACCAGTCCCTGTCCCTTGTGTAATCAACTAGCTCACCTCAGAGATATGCTCATGTTGTGCTGGCACAGACTCACTTCTTCCATTCTGTATCCCTATGCTATGTATGCGGTGCGCTCTGCGCCTTGTTTCCCGATCTCCGACATTCCCAAGTGTCATGGGTACCTTTCTTGCAATTTGTACACCACTTGTTTCCTCGCCCCTCAGTGCTAACTAGACTCCTGCATTCTTTCCGAACATGACCTAGCTTTCCACAATTAAAGCACTTTTTGTCCCTTTTTCCTCCCTGGTTTCTTGAGATCAATGGCTTAACTGCTGCACCCACAGCTGCGGCCATAACAGTAGCCTTTTCTTGTTCTAGCATTCGCTCAGCGGCCTCTAACAACTGCCCTGCGTTAGATCCCCTCGGCAACACGCTGAGTGCTCTTTTAGTCTTTTCATTAGCATTATCAAAAGCAAGCATATCTAGGAATTTTACTTTCATGCTCTCGTCCATATCTGGGTGAGCCATAATTGCAGCATGCAAGCGATCGATAAACTTCCCATACGACTCTGTGGGTCCCTGCTTTACTGTGGTAAAGGCAGGTCTGGTATTCTCATCATGCACATTAGTAAGGGCTCTATAAGCTAACTCTTGGCTCAATTGCAACACCTTGGTAGCATATTGCACTTGCCAGTCAGGTTGCGTAAAAGGCCCTGCTCCTATTAGCATCTGAGCCTGTACACCAAACAGAGGATCACCCTGCTGTCGAGGTACTGAAGCTGCCCTATCGCAGACAGTCTGCCAATGTTGGAGAAATTGTAGCTGCTGCGAGGCTGGCAACAGCATCTGGACAATCATCCTAGAGTCATAAGGAGTTAATAACTGTGAGGAAAAAATGTGTTGTAACACAGACTGAGTATATGGTGATTTTAACCCATACTGAGTAACAGCATTTTTGGCCTCCTTCAACACTTTCCAATCCAACGCTTCCCACACCCCTCTCCCATTATTATCTGCTATAACTGGAAATGCCAGTGGCAAAAACTGCCCTTCTATCATGGCATCTCGAATCACCCCTTTCCATCGCATGGATGGGTCTCTTGCCCCCCCTGCCAACGACCCTTGCCCAAATACCACTGACGCTGGTGGCGCTGGCATCGGTGCAGGAGCACTGGTCCCACCTGGTGTTTCATTTGGGACGAATGGGTTAGACCCCGATGGTCCGGGGCATGGCACAGACAGAGGAGCTGGTAACTTTTCTGGCGGCGCCCCTAGGCGAGCCTCTAAAGTTTCCAGCCTTTTTACCAATTCCCGCAATTGCGCATCCCCCAAACCGTTTGCTCCCCCCTCCTCCTCTTCGCAACATGACGGTGGAGAAGAAGGTCACACAGGAAGGTAAAGTGAAGTGGTCGGCGCCGGTGAAGAGGGTCGGGGTGGTGGATCGGTGTCGTCACAAATCTGAGGACTGTCTGACTGTGTTGCATCTGGTGGTGGTAGAAAATCTTCTGCAGCTTTTCCCTCTGGTGCTGGTACATGTGTGGTGGTGTGAGCTGTGGCTACAGTTTCTGTTGGGATTCAGACCCCCCCCGCAGCATGAGCCAGGGTTGCGGCAGGGATCGTTGGACCCTGGAACAGCATGCCGGTTGCAGAGGCAGACCCGTCGGCTGGAGTCAAAGCCGCAAATGCAGACACCACAGCTTGCCATTCAGCCTTCATGCTTTTCAATGTTTCATTAATCAGCCTCCACACGGTAGAGAATTTGCTCGCCTCCCTGGATCCTTTACTTATTTCATCCCACAGTTCTGCCCCTATTTTTTCCCATATTGATACATCAAAGACGGCTCCAGCTGTGGGGATCAAGTCTTTTCCCTTTGCCCAAAGCAGCAAAGCCTTCAGGGTAGACGAGTCATAACTCAGCCCTCTCATTGAGAGGATATGTTGGAGGAGCTTAACCACTGCTGACTCTTCTTTTGTCATGTTGGACCCCATCTCCTCCCTGGCCGCCCGCCTGATCAGGGTGAGTTCCAATCTTTTGCGCTAGCATCTTCCCGAGTGCCAGGGCAGCACTCACCTACGGCCGGCTTCTGCACCCTCTGTTTTCGGCTCCGTCGGAAAATCCAACTCCGATCCGGGGGTCCCTGTTCGGGCGCCACTTGCTGACGCAGAAGTCATGGACACCACACACGACCAATATGATCAAGCAAATGCCAGTTTATTACAGACACAGCGCGGTTAATATAGCTCTGCAACCACCTTATCACACACAAGCCTCTACTGTTTATTATATACAAGCCTATTATTAGTTGTTCAGCACGGCCTTGGGCTTTATCCCAAGGATAGCTACTAGCAGCATTGGCAACTCCCGCCTTGTTTTGCTATGCTGTAACGAGACACTCCTGCCAGTGGTATGGGATGCGGCTCCTGTTGACAGAGTAGCACCTGTGGCCAATCTTGGAATGCAACTTATCAGGAAGACGTAATGCCATCCCACACGTTCCCACAGTAAGCTCGTACCATGCCGCTTTGTAAGCCTTGGGAAATACAAAATCACAGCTGTTATTAATAGCTACATACATTGGTTTTAACTCGCAACATCCTTGAGGCTTTCTTGTTCCCAGGCCAATTAAGTCCGCGCAGTCTGAGCCTGGATTGTTCACTACGTGTCCTTTGCTTTCCAGATATCCCACACCACCCCTCCTGAAAAGGTTTCCCAAAAAAAGTGTTATTGCAATCACATGAGCCTGAATTTCAGAGCTGAGGTTAACTAAAAATGGGTGCCTCAGCACTGGAGGAAACCTCCCCAAGAAGATAATTTTTAGCACTGTGTCAGTCTAATTATCTCTTCCTTCTTTCTTTCCTTCTTTCTTTCTTTCCTTCTTTCTTTCTTTCTTTCTTTCTTTCTTTCTTTCTTTCTTTCTTTCTTTCTTTCTTTCTTTTCTTTCTTTCTTTCTTTCTTTCTTTCTTTCTTTCTTTCTTTCTTTCTTTCTTTCTTTCTTTCTTTCTTTCTTCTTCTCTCTCTTTCTTTCTTTCTTTCTTTCTCTCTTTCTTTCTTTCTTTCTTCTTCTTTCTTTCTCTCTTTCTTTCTTTCTTTCTCTCTTTCTTTCTTTCTTTCTTCTCTCTTCTTTCTCTCTTTCTCTCTTTCTCTCTTTCTCTCTCTCTCTCTCTCTTTCTTTCTTTCTCTCTTTCTTTCTTTCTTTCTCTCTTTCTCTCTTTCTTTCTTTCTTTCTCTCTCTCTTTCTTTCTTTCTTTCTTTCTTTCTTTCTTTCTTTCTTTCTTTCTCTCTTTCTCTCTCTTTCTCTCTTTCTCTCTTTCTTCTTTCTTTCTTTCTTTCTTTCTTTCTTTCTTTCTTTCTCTCTTTCTTTCTTTCTTTCTCTCTCTTTCCTTCCTTCCTTCCTTCCTTCCTTCCTTCCTTCCTTCCTTCCTTCCTTCCTTCCTTCCTTCCTTCCTTCCTTCCTTCCTTCCTTCCTTCCTTCCTTCCTTCCTTCCTTCCTCTTTTTCCTTTTTGTGGCTCTCTGGGCTACTCCAGTAGATTGATCCATTCTGCAAACGGTTAATATCAGTGTTTTGCCTAAGCGTATCCCCAGTGGAGTGAGGGAGACTAATATCTCTCAGATTAAAATACTTACTGCAGACTCTTCCACTTGTTCTTTCATCGGCTCTGCCTGTCATTGATTACACGGCCAGCTTTGGTTTCTCTGGTCCTCTACATTTCACCCAAGATCCTGCCTTAAGTAGGGTAAATATCCCCCAAGAAGATAACTGCTCATCCACAGTTAATGTACCACTTGAGATATGTAGCATGTTACTTCTCAGGCATAATTCACTGCATAGCATGTCCCCATCAATAAAAGAAACAATATATGTATACATATATGTGTATGCAAATGGTTGTCACATTAAAGACAAAGCTGATCTCAGTTACTTTAGCATGTGACCTGTTGATCTGCAAGAAAATGATAGTTTGAACCATCAGGTTTTGTCTCTTTTTTTTTTCCTTTTTGTGTCAGTGTAACACAGAAGAATGTTCATTTCAGAATAATTTCCCTTTCAGGCAGTCCTTAGCATTCAAGGATAATCTGCCTTGTGGTAGTCACCAGTAGACCGGTAGTTGTGTTACTGCAGGATGAGGAAGAGCCTTCTGTGAACAAGGAGTCTGCTGTGCTGGCATTGTCTAAATACCAAATTTTACAAGGATCATGAATCTTGAAGTTGAACATGGACTGTTCAGTAAATCAACAAACCAGGCAGTTTTATTGGAATCACATGCAGACTCCTAAGTTTCATGCCTACTTTCAGAGTCCTTTGCTTGCATAACCACTGCAAACTTAGGTTTCACTGCACTAGAGCAATGCCAACAAGTAAAAAGGGAAGCTAATAGTACAGAAGAAGGATAAATCCAACTAGGATAGAATGGCTGCACTACAACTTGAGCAGTTTATGTGGGCCAAAGAAGCATGTCTATATACAGTGCCACAAAATAAAGAATACTATTACAGAAAAAGACTCCATAACAATACAGTTAAAATTGTTATACACACAATTCCTAGTATGTACCCCTTATCACCCATCTGCCACCCCTCTGGGTCCTAAGCTGATGGCTAGAGTTTGAGGGGCAATGGAAGAGATGGGGTGTTGTGGCAAGTTGTTAGCATCCCTAGCTCTTTGCCAGACTGATTTTGATGGTACGGGTTTCTTCTATGCATTTTGCAAGACATACTAACCCCTTGCTCTTTCTTTGCTGTTCTGCAGTTCCACGTTATGATCAGATTTACTACATATGGCCTGCTTTATATTTGTTACATACTTGATTTTTTTCCTCTTTCCTATCCCTAAAACCAGCTTATCCATCTCCCAGAGTTGCATTCTCTGAATGACCAGTAATTATCACTGGCAAGTTCCTTTTAGCCCTAGGGCTGCTGGTAGAGTCCTGCGTCCACACCTTCAAAGCCTTTGTTATCACCTGTACTCCTCTATGCTGCATTTTAATTCTAGGATCATAAATAGTTCATTCAACACAGAACAACCATGTGCAATTACTACCTACCAGTTATAAAGCCATATATAATAACACAAGTTTCCCCATCATTGTACAAAGCTAAGCAAAACCTTAAGCAAATGAAGCAGCGATCACCTGGTTGTTAAAATGTTGTTGCAGCTAAGGAAGCTTAGACAAAGCTCCAGGCAGCCCAAGACAGGTCCAAACCCAGGCAAGTCCTGAGGCCTCTTAGCTTAATATAAACCCCTTGGCCCGTTACTGGCAATTGCAACACTGTATTAAAGGGCATCCTGGGCTGCACAACAGATCCACAGAATCAAGCTAAGTAACACAGCACAGGGATGCACCAGAAACACAGGTTTCACAGTCAGGTGCACACTGCAGAAATCAAGAAGAAATTACAAGAGACAATTTCCCATCTAGGAACAACAGTGCCCCTGAGGATGTGAGAAACAGCTACTGGGTGGTCAGTGGCATGCAAAGAACAGAAGAGGAGTGCAGATAGTGCCTGAAGACAGATTTCCAGAGAATATCTCTATCAATCTCCAAGTTCTTCAGCATTTGAGCACTACAGAAACTTGCACACTGTCACCTAACACCTGCAAGCTAAGTGTCATGTACACATCTATGTTCTTAAATCAGCTGCAATGCAGTCCCAGTGATCTTGACACACATTACTGATGGGCTAGAAAAATGCCAGAAAACGATGATTTTCAATGAAATATTCTTGAGGCCACTGGAAGAGCAGATGGTAAACAAGAAAGCTACAGAACAAGAAACATTGCTGCTTCCATCATGCTTGGAGTTTCAGAAGGTCAATGTGTGGGCAACACAATCACCACAAGCAAGGCAACCACAGATCTAATCTCATAGCTTTTGGCAGGTGTGAATGTAGTAATTCAATACTAGTGTAAACCAGATGAGGCGTACACCTATAAGTGTGTGGCTAGCCCTACTGCTAATTCACAGATTATACAAGATTATAGCAGAGGACTTTTTTAATATAAAAGGAGAGTATAAGGAAGTGATAATTCAAGATCAAAACAACTAACTGGGTGTATTGGTTTAGCCTCAGCCAGCCACTCGCTCACTCCCTGTGCTGGTTTTGGCTGAGAAGGGGTTAATTCTCTTCACTGTAGTGCCTGTAATAATCAGAGACCTTTCCAGCTTCCCGCTGCCACATCAACAAGAGGCTGGGAGGGGCGGGGCCACAGCCAGAGCAGCTGACACCAACTGGCCAATGGGATGTTCATTCCATACCATGTGACACCATGACCAGTATATTAATGGGGGCAGTGGGAGCTTGGGGAGTGATAGTGTTGTGTAGGTGGGTGGTGAGTGGCTGTGTTGTGTGTGGTTTGTTTTGGTGGTTTATTCCCCTTTCTCTCACCCCCTGGGTTTTGTGCCTCTTGTTGTTTTCCTTTCCATTGCATTTCTGTTGTTGTTGCTTTATTTTAATTGTTGAACTGTTCTTATCTCAACCCATGAGTGTTACCCTTCTGATTCCCTCCCCCATCCCACTGGTGGGGGAGTGAGCAAGTGACTGTGTGGGGCTGAGTTGCTGGCTAAACCATGACAGTCTCTTTTGCTGCCTGCTGTGGGGCTCAAGGGTTGGAGATAATAACAGCTGCTGGTCATAGCACCATGTTGTCATTTTTGCAGTTGGTGTTAAAGATTGGTGTTGGTTTGCTTAGTCTGCTGTAATTAGTGATGTTTTGCCTAAGAGGTTTGTTATACAAACATTCATTTTCAGCTTTATCTGGTATTTGAGGTTTTTGCTGAAACCGTTACTGTACTTCGGATACTACCTTGCTGAGGTAATTAGCAATTATACCTCCTCCTCTGAGAGATTTTATATGGAGGAAATACAGAATAATACCTTTGCAACTTTGTTCTATGATGTCTCTGCCTCTATTAACAACAACCTTTTTGTATATTGAACATACATGGGTGGTTAAGATATACTTATTGTTAGTTTTTGGGCATGTTGTTTTGGTTTTGACTAAGCAACTTAAGAATATCACCCAGAAATCTGCCCCGAGGCTTGATAGTGACGAGTGGCAGGGCATGTGGGATAGCATGGGCAAATACCTAGGGCAGTGGGCACCCCCAGTGTTTTGGAGTTTCACCCCCGAACAAGTGCAGAATCCTAAAAAAACCTAGTAGAATATTTGGAGAAAGTATGTTGTTATGCTGGGAACTCCAGAGAGACACAGATAACTGCAACATGCTGGGGCCTGGTCCATGCATACTGAGCCCTGCTCAACAGTATTCAGTGCTCCCAAGGGGAAGAGACAGTCTCTGGATTGAAAGGCAAATTGTCAGGCACTGCAGCCACTCCAGCCCTGATGACAGGCACTGTGACCACTCCAACATCAGCAACAAGCACTAGAGCTGGCTCAGAGAATCAACTCGTACCAGTATCAGTTGCCCCCATACACAAGATGAAGTATTGGAAGCAGATGTCAACTCGTTTAGAAAGGGATGATGAAGAAATGGGGACATCACGAGGAGAGGAGGAAGAAGTCATAAATAAAGACCACCCGATTCCTGTCCTTGAGTGAGTGGCGAGATATGCAAAAAAGATTTCAGCCGTCGTTCAGGTGAGCACATTGCCACCTGGCTGCTCCGATGCTGGGATAATGGGGCCAGTAGCCTGGAATTAGAGGGAAAAGAAGCCAAACAACTGGAATCCCTTTCTGGGGAAGGGGGCATTGACAAAGCAATTGTGGGGAAAAAAACACAAGCCCTCAGCCTCTGGAGGCGACTCCTGTCTGGAGTGAAGGAAAGGTATCCCTTTAAAGAAGATGTTACATATCGCCCAGGAAAATGGACAACTATGGAGAAAGGCATCCAGTATCTGAGGGAATTAGCTGTGTTTGAGGTGATTTATGGTGACCTGGATGATCAACGGTCACCCAAAGATCCAGATGAAGCCGAGTGCACATGGCCCATGTGGTGGAAGTTTGTACAGAGCGCACCATCCTTGTATGAAACCTCACTGGCAGTAATGTGCTGGAGAGAGGACGAGACACCAATGGTGGTGGAGGTGATTGACAGACTCCAGGATTATGAAACAAATATCTCTTCCTCGCTCGTCTCTGCTGTGGAGAAGCTATCCCAAGAGGTCCAGCAACTCAAAGAAGATAGGTCCTGCTCCCCACCTCTACAGAGCAGTGTCTCAGCTGTTAGGAATAAGCATCCTTTTCCTCAAAGGAGAGCATATACACCATGGGCCACCCAACAGTTCTACCTGCGTAGACCACGGAGAGGACATGATGAGGTGGGATGGCAAGCCTACCTCGACCCTACAGGCACGAGTGCGTGAACTGCAAGGAAGAACAGTCACTCAGGGAGGTTCATCCAGGAAAGCCGCTGCACCAGTTTCCAGTGAGCAGGTCCCCAAACAGAAGTGTAGAAGTGCTGATTTTATTTCTAAGCCTAATAGAGGGACTCCTGATTGACATTTACAGGAAGTGAGTTGTGACTGCCATGATCAGGACTAGAGGAGCCCTGCCTCCAGCCAGGTGGAGGAAAGGGATAACTGGGTTTATTGGACTGTGTGGATCCGATGGCCTGGCACGTCCGACCCACAGGAGTATAAAGCTTTATGGACACTGGCGTACAGTGCACCTTAATGCCATCAAACTATATAGGGGCAGAACCCATCAGCATTGCTGGAGTGACAGGGGGATCCCAAGAGCTAACTGTATTGGAGGCCGAAGTGAGCCTAACTGGCAATGAGTGGCAGAAGCACCCCATTGTGACTGGCCCAGAGGCTCCGTGCATCCTTGGCATAGACTACCTCAGGAAAGGGTATTTCACGGACTTGAAATGGTACAAGTGGGCTTTTGGAGTAGCTGCCTTGGAGATGGAGGAAACTGAACAGCTGTCTACCTTGCCCGGTCTCTCGAAGGACCCTTCTGTGGTGGGGTTGCTGAAGGTCAAAGAACAACAGGTGCCAATCGCCACCACAACAGTGCACCGGCGGCAATATTGCACTAACCTAGACTCTCTGTTCCCCATCCATGAACTCATTCACCAACTGAGGAGCCAAGGAGTCATCAGTACGACCCCCTCACCCTTTAACAGTCCCATATGGCCAGTGCAGAAGTCTAATGGAGAGTGGAGGCTAACAGTAGACTATCGTGGCCTGAACGAAGTCACTCTGCTGTTGAGTGCTGCTGTGCCAGACATACTAGAACTTCAATATGAACTGGAGTCAAAGGCAGCCAAGTGGTATGCCACAACTGATATTGCTAATGCATTCTTCTCAATCCCTCTGGCAGCAGAGTGCAGGCGATAGCTTGCTTTTACTTGGAGGGGTGTCCTCTGGTGATAATCCGAAATCTTTGCCTTCTTGCCAGTCCATAATTGCTTCCAAGATTCCCGGGTGACTGGGGTTTTCTACTCGAGCCCATTTGTGGGACTGCTTTTGCTCAAGGACCTGGCTGCACTTGATGGGTGTTGCGGAAGGATGGAGAAATCTGGTGTGTGCCTTCAGGGGATTTGATTTTGGGGCAAAAACAGTCAATGAACTGAATGGCACAATGGAACTGCTATATAATATTGTGTGTTATCTCTATGTTATATCAATGATATCATAGTACAAGCTTCCCAATCCATGGAAGATAAACTGTGAAACAAGCGAAGCGCAGCAGTGATGGAATGATGACTGACTCTGTATGCAGCAACCCAATGCCGTATGGACACACACCATCTCTCATGCTGTGAAAGACTGCTATGACAGATGGAGCCCAGAGTCATGGACTGGGTGAACTCAATGGACATTTTAATGGACATTTTACAGGGGAGGCCCATAAACTAAGGGAATGATGTCTGTGTATTATGTTAAATGATGGGAAGGGGAGGGGTGGTGTTTGGTACAGTTGTATTGGATGGTATGGGACCTGGGCATGGTGTAAATGGTATGGAATAAGGGGTGGAGAATGTGCTGGTTTTGGCTGAGAAGGGGTTAATTCTCTTCACTGTAGTGCCTGTGGTGGTCTGGGACCTTTCTGTGCTCTGCCATGTGGGCAGGAGGCTGGGAGGGGTGGGGCCATGGCCGGGGCAGCTGACCGCAATTGGCCAATGGGATCTTCATTCCATACCATGTGACGCCATGACCAGTATATTAATGGGGGCAGTTGCGGCTTGGGGACGGGTGGTGGGTGGCTGTGTCATGTGTGATTTCTTTTGGTGGTTCTTCCCCCCCCCCCCCGCCCCCAGCTTTACCCTTCTGATTCTTTCCCCTGTCCCACTGGTGGGGCAGCGAGTGAGTGACTGTGTGGGGCTGAGTCGCCAGCTAAAGTGCAACACTCCCCCACCAGCGGGATGGGGGAGAGAATCAGAAAGACAAAATTGAGAAAGCTCATGGGTTGAGATAAGAAGAGTTTACTATTGTTATTATTCTTTTAATTATTAATGCAATGAAAAGGAAAATAGAGAGGCAAAATCTGGGGAAGGGGGGATGAACAACCAAAACAAACAACAAGTAATGCAGCCACTCGCCACCCCAACACCGCCAGTCCCTTAGAAGCAACCACTTCTCTGCACGCCAGCTCCCCCAGTTAATACACTGGTCATGAAGTCATATGTATGGAATATCCCATTGGCCAGTTTGGGCCAGCTGTCTTGGCTGTGGCCCTGCCCCTCCTGGCTTCTTGCGCATGTGGCAGAGCATGGGAAGCTGGAAAGGTCCCTGACTACTATAGGCACTACTTAGTGATATTTAGCTGCTACTTAACAACAACTAAAACATCAATGTGCCATCCACACTTTACCAGCTACAGTGAAGAAAATTAAGTCTATCCCAGCCAAAACCAGTGCACACTGTGACAGGATGGAAATATGTTCAGAACATGGAGTATTGAAATGCTGAACACAAGGAGGTCTTGATGTCTCCCACATCAAACACTGTTAATGTCAGAAGGATTCCTGCTGGACATGAAGAGACAGAGCTGTTAAAGAAATCCTGAAACCAGTATGCCAGACAGACCCTCCTCTTAGCTAAGTCTGCTGCCTACCTGGGGTCCAGATTAAGGACATCACTAGGAAAATTCCTAGCCTGGTATGGCCCTTGGACTATTACCCATTATTGCTCTTCCATGTGGGTGGTGATGAAGCTGCAACACATATTCTAAGGGCTATCAGAAGAGACTTCAGGGCCTTGGCATGGTTTGTAAGGGAATCTGGAGCACAAGTTATTTTTTTCTCTATCCTTCCAGTTGCAGGTGGTGACATTGGAAGAAATGGACAGAGCCAGTCTATTAATACATGGCTCCGTGGCTGGAGTCACCATCACAACTTTAGGTTTTTCAATAATGGGATAGCCTATCTTGATTGTGAGGGAAATTTCACCCTCACCTTTCCTATGGTACAGAAAAGAGCTATATTAGGGCCTGATTAGGCCCTCAGCTACAATGTTTAGTAATTCCTGCTGATCCTTCAGAGGGACATCTGAAGTCATTATAGTATCTCTGTACAGCTGTGTTGAAACAAACAGCTCACAAAGAATGTAATTTTCAAACATTTACAACTGTTGCCTCAAGTTCCTTTCCTGTAGTCCTTTACTTGAAATCTTCAATCTGTCCTTCCTTTCCTTTCACTTCACTGGAATGCCTCTTGCCAAGGTCTCTAACAAGCTTTTTCCTGAAAAATCTCAAGGTCTTTTCTTTATCCTCATCCATTATGACTTTTCTGCTGTATTGATCACATCTTTGACACTTCATTCACATTGGGCTTCTGTGATAAGTCATCTTCTGATTCAGCATGCACTTTTTATCACTTCTTGGTATCCTTTCAGCGGCATCTGCTTTTTCACCCATCCTTTTGCCACTTACATACTTCCCCCTCCTTTTTTGGCTCAAATTATAGGAGAAACAGAAAGGTCAGACTAATTATAATAAGCTTGAAAATAATTTCAACTGATAAATAATGCAAATTACTATTTGTCTTCAAGAATAAATTAGGCACCTTTAACTCCAACAAAATAGAAATATTTTTACATGCAATGTATAAACTAACAGCAAAAGTCAGCAAATGCCACAGGTATTTCTCATAATTGCATTTTCACTTTAATAATTCTTTAAAAAGCATGAACTCAGTTATCTGATTTAGAATGACCTAATCACCATGAATCAGGACCAGATGAAGTCTAACCCAGTCCTTGCAATGACAGAGTTATGAAAACTCTGATCAACCAAAAAATGAGTGTTTCTTAGTCTTCTCAGTCTAAAATTATTTTATAACCATCACTGAAGAAAATTAAGTAACTATGTTTTCCTTAGACATTGTCTTAAGAAGGAAAATGAAAAACTGTAAGTGAATAACTATCTGTTAGACAACACAAAAACAAAAGCCTTGTCAAATGAGCTATATAAAGTAGATATTTATATACCATATTTAAGTGAAAAGTTGCTACAAGAAATGTGGAAAACTGATAGCAGAGAAATAAAGTAGTAAAAAGAATAAACACTATTGAAAAAAATGTACCGCTTGTATGTTTTCTAGATCTCAAGACAGTATGTAATTTTAAGCATGTATCAGAATATTACCTTTCCTAACTCTATAGTAGATCTTATGCTATAGCTAAAGGACCCGTTTTCCCTAGGTTTGTATACTGCTTGTTATTATGAACTCCTGATTTTAACAGGGCCACCGGGGACACTCTTCCAACCCAATATTATGTGATAATTTACATCAATTACTTGTACTTTGCATATTTTATTAAACATGCATCTATAAGAACATCTGTAAAATACTTTATATAGAAGGTAAACATACATGCCCTGCAGAGTCAGATATAGGATATAAAATTAACACAGCTCTCTATTTCATGAGTGTGTGCAGGCAAGCAGCTAAGGAAACCTATGACTGCCATTGGTCTGCAACTGTTAATATAGACCTTCATTTCTGAAAATTAATGCCATAACACAATTATAAAGAAATTTTTTTCCTTAGCCTATATTATTAATGATATTAATATATTATTACCTTTATTAATAATATTTTTTAATGCTCTTTGCATAGGGTACATCTTAAAAGTCATGTTTTTAAATCAAGGATAATGGCAGTTTTACTGGCATGTGATTTATCAGTTGACAAAGCCATCAAGGCATCATGCTGTTGGCTGCAGTCCAACTTCCCCACATACATATCACCATCTGGTGTGTAAGTTAACAGCAATCTGTACTTGCGTCCTCACTGCTTCTCAGCCAGCTCTCTTCTTCCCCTGCAGGTATGTTTTTTTAACAAGAAACCATAATGAGATCTGCCCACCTGACACAGTAAATCTTCTGTAATACAGCTATGTTTTAAAACTTTCAAATCTACTACATTGCAGGTGTCAGGGATGAAAATTAATATACAATCAATGAAGTTACTGAGCCAAAAATATACTGATGTATCTATCTACCTCATGGAATGTGTGATCGTATTTACTTTTGAGAATGGATAGCTGCATCTCTCAAATAAGATCAGGTACCTACGCATTCAAAGTAAATTTAATCTCTAGCAAACATGAACCTTCAAATAAAAATCAATATTTAGCATATTCATTGCAACAACTGTTACAGAATTAGGATTTCAAATATTTCTTCTTTGATACCAAGGATGATATTGTATAATGCATTGATTTGATGTACTTTACAACAATGCCATACTTATTAATTACCCAGTCAAAGCCAGGCTGTTCTCAAGCTGCTTTGGAACAGCTATTCAGTTATCTTTGTGAACATGTGGGTCAAATCAGAAAACAAGTGTCACCACTAGAAACACCTATGATTCTTAATATACTTTGAGTTTCTGGAAAGAGGTGATGGTTGTTTCACTAAAGAGCTAAAAACTAATAAAGAAAATTCAGTAAGTAAAGTACTAATGAAAGTACAGCTTGGAGATAAAACACTGGACTGCAAACAAGAAAAAACAGTTTGTTATTGGCTCTACCTGTTCTGTGCAGACTATTTCATGTCTTCACAACCTTTTCCTTATGCACTTTTAAATTTTGAAATTTTGAACTGTATTTATTCTTAGAAAATAATTTTTAAAAAATTTGGTAGAAAGCATTAAAGAAGCATATTGCACAATTTTCATCATAACACATACACACAAATACTACGTTTGTACATACAGTTTAAACTGAGAAAGTTACCATCTGTGGGATTACCAAGATTTTGCTATCATAATCTTGATGAGGCTGTTTAATTTATGTAAAAACAACTGAACACTTATTTCTTTATGTTGAATTTTTCTCAATCAGTCAGAACTAGAGGGCATATTGGAAAACTTATCATCCCAGTCTGTCAATGGGACAGTACCTTATTAAAAGGTATATTACAATTTCAGACATTGATCTGGAGAAGATTCTAAATTCTAATGAACTTAGAAAGATTTAAAATAATTTTCTAGCACTGACAGGTACATTTTAAAAATGGAAATGTCAAATTTTGACATTTTTTCTTATCTTCATATGAGAGTATGACATATTCTTGGTTTGGTTTACATATTCATGGCAGCAATCCAGAAAAGGCAAAGTATACCATTAAAAATGTGTCTTCTATTTTTGCCAAACTCCCACCAGCCTCCAAAAATATTACTTGTATTTTTAATTGTTTCCTTACTTAGCATATGCTGGAGCAACCCAGTATGAATTCTCCTCTGCTTCCTTTGTGTGACATAAAATAGCCTCTCGAGGGTTGCTGTCATATTCAGTGCAATATTCTTGACTATATATGATGACAAGGCATCTCCGTGAGTTCCAACATGGCCACTGTGACCTGTAGAAAAAAAAACAGAAAAAAAAAAAGGGGGCATTTTAAAGAAAAATATTTAAGAAATAAACAGAAATGTTGCATTGTGTCTGTAACAGTGATCTGATACAAATAAGCTATTTAATACTATAGGAAAGGTCTAGAGCTGCATTCATGTAAGTGTTTTACTGATTATACAACTTAAAGTAAGTCATTGCAATTATTGATTTATTCCAGGCAAGCACTCCAATCAAAGACCAGCATCTTACAGTGCTGGATGCTGCTCACACACATAGTAGTCACCACCCAAAAAAGTTTGAATGCAAATCTGAACAAGCATAGAACCCAAGCATTATGGTCCCTTTGGCATACAACAGTCTGAAATGATTATGCCTAGATTACCTGGTCCTGCTACTGGAGGTTCAGGTTTGTGAGACTTAATGGGGTCTAGCCTATCCTTTTCCAGCTGTTTCCTGGTGCTTCACTGTCATGGTTCACAGACCATCAGAAGCGCATGGGCTGAAAGAGTCAGTTTGGAGAAAAATAAATGTTAGAAATTCCATTATCTTTTTAAGGTTTTAATTACAAGGGTGAAGACTGGAATTCTTCCATGCAATGGGAAAGATGGCAGAAGCAAGTAGACTCCCAGTTCTTCTGTATCCAAGCAGTGGTTTACTGAGTTGTATTTTAGAGGGCTTCTTCCTGCTGAATTTTTCATAGATTAAAGCAGTCAGATTTCCAGGGTTCCTTCATCTGAAATACTGTTTGCACAGTTTATGCACATTTAATTTATTGCTCTGTCATTCAGTTCTCAGCATTAGCATTGTGACCAACTGGTTTCTCTTTTCTGAACTTTCCATTTTTCTACAGCTTTTTAATACTCTAACAGCATGACAAAACCATAGATGCATTCTTGGATCTGAGACAGAGAGGGGAGGAATTTATTATTTAGATAATAGACCATGTGCTGATATAGCCAAGGCTGTAGTAAGGATGGAATGAGATAAATATCCCTTATCTTTATAGCTGCTACTTTACCGAGTGCTACCCAAAAACTGGAGCTGCACATCTGCAGCAGTGAGGTAAGTAGGAGACAGCTGTGGCTGGAAAGTGCCTGAGATGGGAACCCAGAACCAAAGTGCCTTGATGTGGGCCTGGCTACCAAGACTGCCCAGACTTTCTCATTCTAAACTTTCTTTTTTTAATTATGCTGCCAAACAACTTCTTTGTTCTACAGAAATGGTTTTAGCTATTTTTAAGACCAAGACTACTGGAAAAAAGAGCTAAATCCAAATACTGTGGAACTGGAATAGGAAGAAGAGAAGCAGGATAGCACAACCATGTGACAGCTCTTACTTCACATAAGGAAACATTACATAGGGTAATGCTAATGGGGAGGCCCAAAATCTCATGGTCGATCCCCTCGTCCTCTTGTAAAATTTGTCCTTGAGAAAAGGCAGGTAACTAATCATTTTATAGTAACAACAATAGCTATTTCTTATCTTAATATGGACATGAGGTCTTATACAAGTATAACCCTGAGGTTGGAGAGCTATTTAAGCTATTTAAACCCCATATATCTCTGGGCAAGTTCTAAATCTTGAAAAATCACTTGGATTTTGTTCAAGAACTATCACTAACGTCTCTGATTTTGCCACTGGTATTGTGGATGTTCCCAAGTAGCAAAAAGCTTCCTAAATGCATCTATACTCAGCAATTTAGTTATGCAAATCTGAAGATTTAAGAAAGAAAAAAGAGAATCTTGGAGCTTAATTTAAAAAACAAAACAAAACAAAACAAAACACTTAAGAGGACAGCCCAACTTTTTAAAGGCAGCTGTCCTTTCAGATGCATCAGAATCTAGAAACCAACCATTATTAACAACTACAGAGCATACAGAATATATACCTTTCTGGTTGTGCAAGGCTATAAACTAACTTGTATGAAGCACTAACATCTCACACCAATGCCCAATACTTAAAGACTGAAGCTTTTTAGAGGGGAAAATATAAAGCTAAATGATCTGCAAATAATATCATACCTGAGAAAGAGCTAAGGATGCTGCTATAAAGATACGTTTAAATTCCTTACATGTTATAATGCAATCCTGCATAAGAGTCTCTGCTTGTCTCTCTTTTAATTTTGTTTTGACCACGCATAATTTTGCTCCCCTAAGAGGAAGCATACAGAAGTTCAGTTGGTCTGTTTATATCAAACAGAATCCATTTTTTATTCAAGACAGTCTCAGCTAAATTATATAGTACTTTAAATATTCATGAATGTGCATATCTTTGCCTGTCCATGCACATGTGAAGGAGGGTAGAGAGGTTAGTGTTTCTGTTATAGAAAAGTTTATATGACATGCGGAAATAAGGGTGGAAGATTCATTTCACACTTCATTTGTTCACAGTACTTGTAGTGAACACACTGAAAATGCTCCTTTCCAAACATGGGCAATGATTTGCACCTAGTGCTCTTCCTAAGCAGCAGAGGTGGCAGTTATCTAACCAGAGGTGCCTGTAACACTGCATCGGGAAAGCCTGCATATGCCTGGCTGCAGCAAGACTGATTTAAGCTGGTGTTATTTTCCTTCTCATGATAAGTACCAGGAAACAAACTGGGTGCAAAATGGAGCTAGGACTCTTGTGGTCTGTGCATAGGAGACTCAGACAGTCATCTGGAGAGGGATCCAAACAATGATGACCAACCACTCCCTTGTTCTCTAAATGATGAAGACCAGAAAAATGAAATTTATTTCTGACAATCTTATAAACCAGAGTTTATCTTCACATCCAAGTGCCCAGGTCACAGTAAGTATCCATAAACTGTGAACTGTAACACAGTATGTTTTTGGATGTCAGTGTGTCATGGTTCAGCCTCAGTCGGCAACTAAACACCACACAGCCGCTCACTCACTCCCCCCACCCCTGTGGGATGGGGGAGGGAATCAGAAGAGCAAAAGAAAAAAAAAGAACTTGTGGGTTGAGATAAGAACAGTTTAATAATTAAAATAAGATAATAATGATGATTATTATAGTAATAACCATAATAATAATATAATAAAAAGGAAAAGGGAAAAAGGGAAAAAAAACAGAAACACAAACGATACAACTGCTCACCACCCACCGACAGACGCTGCCCATCCCCGAGCTGCGATTGCTGCCTCCCTTCCCTGGCCAGCTCCTCCCAGTTAACATACTGGGCATGACGTTACATGATATGGAATATCCCTTTGGTCAGTTTGAATCCGCTCTCTTAGCTGTGCCCCCTCCCCTCCCGGCTTCTTGTGCACCCAGCAGAGCATGGGAAGCTAGAAAAGTCCTTGATTATTATAAGCACTACCCAGCAACAACTAAAACACCTGTGTGTTATCAACATTGTTTTCATACTAAGTCCAAAGCACAGCACTATGCCAGCTGCAGTGAAGAAAATTAACTCTGTCCCAGCTAAAACCATGACACAGTGAAACAAAGATGAGGGCATATAAGGGAAGAACATCTTATTCATACCACTCAGTATAGATGAAGTGTACATTTTCCCCCTGCTTATAGGAAGGAAGCATGCCCCAGTTCTCCAGTCAATCAGATGGTAAATGCAAATTAACTGCAAAAGAAGTATTTATAGACTAGTTTAGTTCTCTTCATGATAGGCTGACAAGTCACCTTCTGATGAATCACTACCACCTTTCCATTAGATGTACAGGCAAAATCCACACGTGATAGGAGGGGTTGGGTGAGAAGACAATCAGAAAGATGGGAATGTGCATCCTTGCCTTGCCTACTCTCAAATTGGGTCTTCCAGCATTACTTCACAGACACTGAAGTTTAAGCTAATGCTTCTAATAAAGATTTTTACTTCAGAAAAAAAGGACATTAAAATATGACTAAATAAAATAAATATCCTTTCAATAACACCATATCAACAACCTTCAAGAGATCAGATGAAAGGTTGGTTATTCTTACTGTAGATTTCAGGCAATTAAAAAATGAAAGTGTTTGTAAATTCAGGTAGAACTGCTAGAATACAGCACCATGAAAAGCCCAGAGGAAAATGTACTGCTTTTCAAAAACACTGGGTTTTTTTCTCTCTACTGTAACTAAATAAGTAAAAATCTGCAAAATAAATGTTATTAAACCAATTTTTCTCATTTCTTAGTATAATTGTAGAATCACCGAATCAGGCTAAATTTGAGAAAAAATAATGTCCTTAATCGTTAATCATATTTACGTACCTCTGGCTTTTGACAGGATCATAGTACACTTTTGCCAAACCATTTCCTATACCAGCCATGATCTGGTTCATCTTGAGATGCCAAAGGCAATGTACAACACACTGAAATAAATCAACATATTGACAGTTAGTTGGTCATTCATCTAGATTTTAGAATTAATATTTGTATTGTCAAATAGCAGATCAAAGTCACACTGTAGTAGGAACGAGCTTGAATACGTGAATGAATATGTAAATAAATGAATGCATAGAAGTTCTTCTCCAGAGCAGAATACAATGTAAAAGGTGTGACAACACACGGATGTAGGCAGAGAAGGAAGTACAAATTGGTGGCAGTGTGATAACCAGTGGTTTCCATAGGCTGACTGCTCCAGGGTCTTTGTGGGCATAATGAATATAGAAAGTTAAAGGGGGACTTGAAGGAGAACAATGAGGTGCTTCAGATATAGCAGTGCAGGCCTTCATAACTTTTGCATTTTTCTTTTTAATTCTTAATTCTTCCACCCTGTTCTTTTCTTTATCTGTTTTTCCCTTCTCACACTAAAGCTTTCTCACACAGCGCTGACCTTTCAGTTCCTGACTGCAGAATCATAAGAATAGCTGATTTTCACTCTTGGTTCTTTCTTCTCTAGAATGCTCAGAAAAGCTTGATATTTGAAGCCAATGTTTCACAGCTCTGTTACCTTTCTGGTCAGCACAGAAACTCATTTTCAGACATTAAGAGTATTGTTCTTTTATACACACAGCATAGTTTTTCATGTGACTGACTGCTCTGAATCAGCAGGCCAACACAGAAACTCTGTAAGACTCAAGCTTCGGCAATCTGCTATGAAGGACAACACATCTTAATACAAACACAAAAACTGTATGTGCATCTGACTAACTGGGGACACACACACGTATCTACTTTTGAGAAAGAGTAAATCTTTAAAAGGATACTGTCCAAGGCTGAAGACAGGTCTTGACAGTGTGTGTTACCTATGTAATAAATGTATCCAGAGCTAGCAGCATGCATCATCATGTTAGTATTTCACTGAATAATGCTCATTTTTCTAGCCCTTTTTGTTTCTCCAAGCTTACCACTTCTCCTTTCTCAAAAAGCAAGAATAGACTCTTCTCAAAGTGAATTAATAATCCAACATTCAGCCACTAACATCCATCTATCATTAAAGTATCTGTGTGTGTGTATATATATATAAATTTTTTTTTATGTAATACAGTGCATGAAATTCACAAAATAGGAGCCAATAATGTCTTAACAAGAGAAATACAGCAAATCTAAAATATAATTAGGGGGTGCAAGTGAAATATAGCCCTATAACTTGAGAGATGAGAACCATCTAATCTGGAAGAGAACAGTTATGTATCAGTTCTAGTGACTTCTGAATCACTTTCTATTTAATATTCCTTACTATTTCTGGTTTGGTCCATATCCCATTTTTTTTTAATCTTACAACAACAGCAACAACAAAAATCTGAAGCCCATTCAGCCATCATGAATTGAAACTTCATTTTACTACGAGATGATGGATGACTCTTCGGAGCTATTTTTCTGCTTCGTGTTCTTGTTTAAGAAGAAAAATTGAGTGAGATGAGTTTACATGAATCAACTGTTTATTCTTTACAAGGTTCCTCTATAAAACATCCTGTCCACTGCATAGATATATATACAACATTATACAGTCCCTTTTACTTACAGGTACAAATACACCTGGTTTGTTTATCATGAGACAACTAAAGGACAACAATCTTTTTACATGTAACACTGAAGTACAAAGTAAAATTCTGGTAATGCAGTATCTCAGCCACAAGCTACCAAAATAATCAATACAGGGTTGCTAATAAGTTGTTTGATTTAAAGAAGAGATTCTTACATGCTGTTATGTAGTGCTATTACTCAAAATGCTATGGTAACTGTAAAACACACAAAGCCTATAACAAGTACTGAGGGTCAAAAGCGGGTGGCCTTTTCTTTTATTAATGTTTATTGCACATGTTTAGCCAGCCTTTTTAAACTTTGTAGTTAATATGGTTCTCCAGTTTCTACTGTCAAGAAAATGTATTTTATAGCATGGTACTGGATACCAGCCAACAAAAACAAAGCCTGAGACAGTGTGGCTCAGCACTGATGGGGATCGCTAAGTTTCTAACTTGTCAAACATGCACAGCACACTTAAAACCACCATGGCACATGCTTCAGAGCAAGCAGAAGAAAGTGCCAATAAATGCAGCACTATAAATCTTCTGAAACTGTAAGATGTCCCCAGAATATAATTTGATAAAAACTAAGCAAATACAAGCTCTGAACATTCAAGTAATTTTATTAAGCCACTGGCATATAAACCCACTTTATAAGAAATAATAAAAACTACTTATGCAGATTTTCAGATTATTTTAGAAATGGACTATACTTTAAATAGAGAAAAATACTGAATTGCTGAACTAAATCCTAATAATTTTTCCCAATCACATAATCCCAAAGAAGTAAAAATTCTAAATAACTATATAACAAAGGGATCATTGTAGATTAGGCCTTAACATTGGGAGTGAGGGGAAGAAGGGGAACCTTTGTCATACAAAAATAATTCCTAAAAAGAGCATTTATCCTTTTATGCCTCTAACTTTCCTACTGTTTACACTCAGGTAGACATCTTTATCACTAGAAATGATAAACATCAAATTCCAGGGTACAGCAGGTTCTGCCTCCCAGCTGTCCAGGCAAATAAGTGTGTCAATAGTAGGAAAAGAGGCATTTCCCTGGCCGGGCCTACCTATGCACATAGGTAGATACCCACCCACTGATACTGGATTTTACACAATCACAGAACAATTGCGGTTGGAAGAGAGCTCTGGAGATTATCTAATTCAACCCCCCTACTCCGAGCAGGGTCAACTACTACAGGTAGCTCTAGACATTGTCCAGTTTGGTTTTGAATATTTCCAAGGATGGAGACTCTACAGCCTCTCTGGGCAACCTGTTCCAATGTTTGACCACCCCCACCATAAAAAAAACACAGCCACCATTTTCTTATGTTTAAGTGGAATTTCCTGTAATTCATTTTGTGCATATTGCTTCTTGTCCTGTCACTGGGCACCACTGAGCTTTGCTTCATCTGCTTCAGCCCCTTTCCCCCCCTCAACTATTTATACATAAGATCCCCCATGAGCCTTCTCTTCTCCAGGGTGAAAGATCCCAGTTCTCTCAGCCCTTCCTTCTGTGGGAGTGTAGTGATAGGACAAGGGGTAATAGTTTTAAACTGAAAGATGGTAGATTTAGATTAGATATTAGGAAGAAATTATTTACTGTGAGGGTGGTGAGACACTGGAACAGTTTGCCCAGAGAGGTTGTGGATGCCTCCTCCCTGGAAGTGTTCAAGGCCAGGTTGGATGAGGCTTTGAGCAACCTGATCTAGTGGAAGGTATCCTTGCCCATGGCAGGGGGTTGGAACTAAATGATCTTTAAGGTCCCTTTCAACCCATACCATTCTATGATTCTGATTTTAAGGTTGTGCCCTGCAATGAACAAAGTGGTACTTAAGTTTTAATTGCCCCCTGAGACAAGAGCTCAGGCTGGAAGCAATAACCTCAGCAGTTAAAAACAAACTGCAAGCTCTTACTCCACTTACCAAGGTGGTTTCATGCTTTTTCAGAGACGTGAAAGAGGAATGGGGAATTAAATTGCCTAACAGTGCTTTATAGAAACCTAGCACAAAAAAAACTTTACTAGCCATTAGTACTGGTTGTGTGGATATTCTGTGGATGACAGCTTAAAGACTCAGAAAATACAAACGCCAGAACAATAAAAAACTTAAGTTAACTAATTCTAGATTCAAACATTCAACATAGAAAGACTTAACCTGTTCCTTAAAACATTTAAAGCTGAAACAAGACAAATCTATGTAGATTCTAAAATCCGTAAAATTCCAGGTCATATCTCAGCTTTGCAAACAGAAAAAATGTCATCTTATAACAAATAAGAATGATAAAATGCATATTGTATCATCACATAAACATATTCAACATTTTAAAAAAATATTTCTGCAATGGCTGGATGTTTTGGACAGCATATTTTTGGAGCATGAAGTCCTGAAAGCCTGTCATAAAAATCCTGAAAATAATTTTATCCATGGAACTGATGTGGCCAGCTTTGTGGCCATAAGAACTGAAAACTTACAAAAGCACTTACAAAAGACAATTGCTAGTGATGATTTAAAAGCTGTTTGGTACTTTTGCTTTTGCAAAAGTATTAGGTTCTTCAAATGAAATCAATCGGAAAAGCCTTTGGCAAGGACTATTGCATATACAGAGGAACCTGCATTGGGAAACACTGGGAAAAGATTGTAAAAATATTTTTGCAAGTCAGGCAGGGAGAATATTAAAGATGTTAACAGAAAAAGTGTGCTGATTTTGGCTGAGAAAGGGTTAATTCTCTTCACTGTAGTGCCTGTAGTAATCAGGGACCTTTCCAGCTTCCCATGCTCTGCCCCGTGGGCAAGAGGCCAGGAGGGGTGGGGCCACAGCCAAGACAGCTGACCGTGACTGGCCAATGGGATGTTCATTCCATACCATGTGATGCCATGACCAGTATATTAATGGGGGCGGTTGGTGTGTGGTGGGGAGTTGTGGCTTGGGGACTGGTGGTATTGGGTTGGCAGGTGGTGAGTGGCTGTGTCATGTGTTGTTTGTTTTAGTGGTTCATTCCCTCTTCCCCCACCCTGGGTTTTGTGCCTCTTGTTGTGTTCCTTTCAATTTCATTTTTGTTGTTGTTTTATTTTAATTATTAAAGTGTTCTTATCTCAACCCATGAGTGTTACCGTTCTGATTCTCTCCCCTGTCCCAGCGGTTGGGGAGTGAGCGAGCAGCTGTGTGGGGCTGAGTTGCTGGCTAAACCACAACAGAGAAACACTCCAAATTTACCTCCTTCATTGTCACTGTGAAAGAAGTTAGGACAGAGTTGAGACGTGGAAACAAACTCTGCAACTCATGGAGTTATAAAGCAGGTATGTTTATTGCTGCACTGGGTGCAAGGGGGATACCTCTTCCTAACTTGCACACTGCAAGTCATAATGGACAAAGCTTATATTACTCAGATATATACCTATGCATTAGATTTCCTGGAACTGTTACTGAAAAATGCGGTAAAATCAGAAACAACTCTTTAACACCAATTTAGTATTAAAGAGCAGGCATTCTTTATTCACAGCGCCGGATGCACGGGGGATTGCTCCTCCTAACGTGCATACCTTACATGCCTTTCCCATACAATTTATAGATCAAAAATTTACCTATTCATACATATTCATTATTGTCCTTTCTACTGATTGGTACAAACTTGCTCGTTCCATATGTAAATTACTGCGCAGGCTCAGTTGTCCTCTTCCATTGTTCTCTTTTGAGTAGGTGGTATTACTTGGGTCGGTGGTCCATGAGTCGGTGGTCGCGATCTCCCCCTGTCGGAATTACCTTTTACCTACTTGGCTCTTAATCTTGGCAGCCCTGGCCAGTTTTCTCAGTCCACTACACAAAACCACATTTTGTCATCCTTTTCTGACAGAAGCACATTGTCTATTGTTTTGTTCACATTAATGATTACCTAGGGACTAAAATACAGATCAACAGATACACTGATTCATACACTCCATGTTCCCATAATATAACATCATCTCTGGTTGATTAATTTTATCACTTTGGTTACAGAACTAATTATAATACTTCCATCTTAATTACCCATGCATTTTAAGTCCCTTCTTCCACCTATGGTTATGAGTTGGCCCATCGAGTAATGTTGTCACAGTGTATTGCAAGGTGTGTTGGCTTCAACTGGTGTTCTGACTCTTATCTAGATGGAGGTGTCCTTAGGTCCTTTTGTCTTGGTTTGGACTGGCACCTGCTGCTAGGTTGTTTGCATCCCTCCAGGACGTTCCCCATCAGCCTTGTGAAGATTAGATTATGTCCTTGAGTGCATTCTTGCCTGAGGCCCCTTACAACAGTGGCAGTTGTGAGGCTGTTGCGGGTTTGTCCTGGGTACTTCTGAGTGAAACCTCAGGGATCATGGGGTGGTTTCCAGACAGGAGTTTGGTAGTTCTGCTGTGTCCTTATAACTTTGTTTAGGCACTTCTTGTCCTGAAGCCCCTCTGACTCCCCCAAATCAACAAGTTTTAGTCATCCTGCAGGCTATTCCTGTTATCTTACAGCCCAAGGCTACCTCATTATCCTGGCTAAATTTTGGCTCCAGGCCCCAACATTTTTTGAGCTACATTAGATTGCATTAGTAACGTTTAACTATTTATTCCCTGAATCAGATTCAGTGGGTGGTATTGATAGTAGGCCTTTGTAATTATTTTCCAGTAACATTATCTTGTAATACTGACTTAAACTGAAAATCAACAAAAATGTATCTATACAGCTTTAAAGATTTCTTTTTTTTTTTTCAGTCTGGATGAAAATGTTAATCTTCTTAAATAACTGCCTAATAAAATAAGAACAGATGACTGATTGTTCCTGAAACTGGCCGTACCTTTTTCTAAAGTTACTGCAGTGTTTTAAATAGGAAATATGAATTATCCAAACAATACATATTTTTTACTTTATTTTTAAGCTAAGCTTCAGACTCCCATTTCTTTTAAAATAAACTCCACTTTTAGAAAAAATTTATAATAACTTAAAAACTTACAAATACATAGAAAGGTGGCAGGCAAAGGTGATGATATCACTTTTCCCTAGTGTGCTATTCCACCTGCATTTCTTCTGAGACATGTGCTCATCTACTGATGACAGACATCTGATGACTCTTTGCATTCTTTAGAAGAATGTAGTTTTAGATCTTCTCTAAAAGATAATATTTCTGCAAGTGAATGCCTCTAAAACAAAGCAGTACAATTATATTAAGAAGAAATCAGTTTCCTGGTGAAGGGCAGTACCATTTCTGCAACATCTTGGTTTCCTGAAAGTACTTTTTTCAAACTGTTGCCTTTATCATGGCACTATATGTTTGAAATATGGTGAGGTACCAGCATGAGGAGCAGTGTGAGCCCGAAGAGAAGATGACTAGGAATGAGTCTTTGATAAAATAAGGAATATCTATGTGACCCTTTTCTATATGAAACTGGAAATAGAAAACTTGGAAGAAACCCGTACTGTTTCATATAATGAAACCTTAATTTTAGCAAAACAAATTGCACATATTAAACTTCAAGTATAAATTCCATTCATAACTGGTGCTTTTACTGAAACATTTATTTTCTGTCGGTTACTTTTTCAACTGGGCACAAAAAAGGGAATATCTCATGCTAAATTCCATTTTCCGTACAGCATTTTGCATGGGAATTATTCAACAGTCCACATAAGGTTTTTTAAAGCTTTAGTATATACACTGTGTTATTGAGACTCTTTAAAAAGTATGGTGGAAGACACATATATCTTTGAGACAAAGGTTTTTTGGTGGTACTTCTATGCGTCTCCATTAAATCATAGTGACTGTCAGTACTTTTTATGTATACAAAGTAGATACATACAGACCAGCATCCTTATATGCAAATCATTCTAATTTTCTATACATGAATATCTGGAATTTTTAATACAGTTTTAGGCATTTGAAATAATTGGCCTGATTTTTTCCCTCCTCTTAGAAGTTAAGCAATGCTAGCCTATAGCCATGACACTATTCTCAGGCATTATCTTTCACTCAGGAAGTAAGGCTTTCGCTTCTTTTATTGTGTATAACAGTTTGTGGAGCTTTTGTTTTCTTTTGTGTCTGTGTCCACAAACACACCCCCCTGAATTCTCTATAAGTCTGTTCTTGGTGGAGTATAAGACTTTTTTTTTTAATTATTATTTTTTCCCTTTGGAACTTTCTGGCTCATCTCTTCAAATCCCTTTTCAGGCATTTTCTAGAAGTCTGTCTTTTTTATCATCATCACCACTTTCTTGTGCTGAAGAATCTTCCTTGTTGTGAAAGGGTTTCTGAATCAGATGATTAACTAGCTTATATAAGTGGGATGACCCAGGTTTTTGTCCACTGGTTAAAAGCCATCCTCTGGTTATGTCACCGAAATTGGGAATAAACCTCATAACACCAATGTAGTGTTAAAAGGCAGGCATTCTTTATTCACAGAGCCGGATGCACGGGGGATAGCTCCACCTAACATGCATCCCTTACACACCTTTCCCATGTGATTTATATAGACCAGAAATATACATATTCATTTTATCCATACATATTCAATATTATTCTCTTCGGTGATTGGCACAAACTTGCTCACTTCACATGTAAATTATTGTGCAGACTCAGTTGTCCTTTCCCATTGTTCTCTTTTGAGTAGGTGGTATTACTTGGGTAGGTGGTCTATGAGTCAGTGGTCGTGATCTCCCCCTGCCGGAATTACCTTTTACCTACTTGGCTCTTAATCTTGGCAGTCCTGGCCAGTTTTCTCAGTCCACTACACAAAACCACATTTTGTCATCCTCTTCTGACAGAGACACATTGTCTATTGTTTCATTCGCATTAACGATTACCTAGAGACTAAAATACAGATCAAAGAATAGACTGATTTGTATACTCCATGTCCCCAGACTTAATGTCCAGTTGGATAGGGCTGTACAAGGAGTATAGCAACATCCATGGTTGGTTAATTCCAGCACACTAGTTACAGTTAGAGTCTAGGTTTTACCCATAGTCTGCCTAACTTGAAGTGCCCAATGGAGCTTAAATTGTATTCTAGGGGCTAAAACCTAAGCATGAATTCCATATGAGTTTTCATGAGAATTAAAGCTTTATCAGTCATTTTGACATTTCCAGGGTAGGTTTAATTTTGAGTAATTCTAAAAATATTCTTGTTTTATTTGTTTTGCAATTTTTGACATCACTTTTCTTCACTATCTTGTGTAGACAACAATTTTGGAGAGTTAGGCTCTTTACTTGACTCGCAAATTAGTTTAGCACGTTGTCTAGCTAATCTTGTATTGATACTTGAAATCATAAGAGTAGATAATAGTTTTACAAATGTGAAAAGAGAAGTCTTTTTGAAAGTAACAGAAAACATCTCACTGACTAAAAATCCTTTCATTTACCATCATTTTTGCATAGAAATATACGCCTGTGTTTAACAGGCAAAGTCAAGAATAAGTGCAGCTGATTTCTCAGCAAATTTCTTAGCTAATTACCTCAACTGAAACTGTCCAGACCACTTGGGTAACACCCCAACAGGAGTAAACGATGCAGAGAGGGCATTTTACAATGCCAGCAAGAAAAGATTAATATGTTTTGTTGCATTGGCATGGAAAATTTGCCCCTAAGATGAAACCATGAAGCTGATACGGTCATAAAACTATAGACTGATGTCGTCACCAAAATTGGGAATAAAACTCCTTAACACCAATGTAGTATTAAGCAGCAGGCATTCTTTATTATGGTGCTGGATGCACGGGGGATAATTCCTCCTAGCATGCATGCTGCAAGTCACGATAGACAAAGCTCATATTGCTCAGTTGTATATATATGCATTAGATTTCCTGGAATAGTTATACATATTCTATTTCTTGGAACTAATTATAATATGTGCATCTTAATTACCTGTGCGTTTTAAGTCCCTTAGGGGCCCCTGAAGAGGTATCAGGTGGTCTCTGGTGGTCCCCAGTAGTTTGCTGAAGGGGTGTTTTTTGTATCCTTTCCATGAACTCTGAGTCCTTCTTCCACATATGGTCATGAGTTGGCCCATCAGGTAATCTTGCCACAGTGTGTTGGTTTCAACTGGTGTTCTGACTCTTATCTAGATGGAGATGTCCTTAGTTCCTTTTGTTTCTGCTGGTGCCTGCTGTTAGATTGTTTGCATCCCTCCAAGATGTTCGATCACACTTGCGAAGATTATGTCCTTGAGTGCATGCTTGCCTGAGGCCCCTTACAACAATGTCAAGAATTGAAAGGATTCTTTTGGATCTTTGCTTATAAAGATGGTTCAAGACTGCAGCAGTAAAGGCAGAATTCAGTTCCCTGGCCCATGCTTCAGGTAAAAACATTCAGTTTTACAGCATGGATAGAGTGGATCCAGGATGGAAAGAACAGTCTTAGGGGGGTCAGTCCAGGTTGGAGGGAGGAAGACAAGGACAGGTTAAAAAATTCCAGCAAGAGAGACTAGGAAGGGTCAAAGAGGTTTCACATTGGAAAGAGGGACAGGCACAGATTATGGGGTTTGTGAGAAGCTTCAGAGGGGATGCACTAGAGAAAACATAAATAAAGCATATTAAGAAAAAAACCCTGAGCAAATACAGCAAGCGTTCCTAGTTCCTACATATTATAGAGTATATATAGCCTTTACATAAATGTTAATTCTTATGCCTAAAATATTTTCCTGCCACATTCCAGAGCCTCAGCAGTCAACCTAATCTCGCTAATATCTTTTGAATCTACCAAAATGTAAGGTTGCCTGTTATGTAACAAAATAAGGAGAGTGTATAAAGAATGTCTCTTAACTGTATTAGCCACCTCTATCCTCTTTCACTCTTCTGCAAGAGAACTAGGGAAAAATAAGGTTTCCCTCCATCGCTGTCTTGTATTCTTATACTAACATTTTACATGTCTGTGAGCTGAAGCTGTACAAAAGCATTTATTTCTTTTTTCTCTTATTTTTTGCACTTCAACTGAAACTTTGAGTGGTATCCAACAGAATGTAACTACTTTTATATCTATACAAACCCCAAGATAATAGCTAATCTTTTGTTGTTAGCAAAATTTTATTAAACAGACATGTATGTGTGTATGCATATACTGATCTAATGGAATATGGAGGTCGTCATTTGCTGCAAGACTGGCACGATATCAAGTTTCACCATTTTCCAAAAAAATTCTAAGGACCTTCATATTTTTGGCCTAAATAGGAATCACCATATGCTTCTGCAGCACTTCGGTCAATGGGGTATATTCTTTCCTTGCTAATGCAAGATGAAAGGTAAATTAGATGGGGCCATATTTTACAATGATGTTTTAATTTCTTTTCCCGCCTTCATGAGGTCTTACTGCTTCTCAATCAGGCATTGTTTTCTCTGGAATAAACCACTATTCCATAAAGACAGTTAGGTTTTACAGTTAAATAACATGCATTTGAAACTGAATATTTCACGTATTTTTAGATAGTGCATGATAATGTATCAGCTTTTTAAAGTTCACTAGTAAAGCTCCTCCTGCCATATAGGGAAGAGGAAAGAAAAACATGCTTCCACATTAATTATGCATTGTTGGAATAAACCTTTCCAGTTTTTGTTTCTCTTCATTCAGATACAGCCTTTCGTTCTTCTCTGATAATTCTTGACTCTCAGCCTGCTTATACACTTGCTCCAAAATTCCAGAATTGATTATTCAGTTATCTACAGCTATCAGAATTTTAAGCTAAGTTCATTAAATAAATGTCTGCTCCCATGGCTATTAGCAAAAACTGTTTAAACGAAAGTACAGACAAACAAAACTAGTAAACGGAGAAGATGCATCTACTTTCACACCTACAGAAAACTACCCTCAGAGGGTGGAAATTTCTAATGAATGATGGTGACATACAGCTGCTATTTGTACTGTCCCTGTGGTGAGTGTGCAGTCAACACCCCACTTGCAAACTGAAAAGAGCAAAAGTGATTTCCTTGCAAGTTACCACTAGAAAAAAAATATTGCTAATTATGGATTAATACTGAAAATGGAAAGGGAACATGCTAATCCCTAGTGTTCAACACATCTCTAACTGTTGAAGCAAGAATTCATGGGGTTTTTTGTTTCCTTCACATGATGTTTCCACTGTTTTTTTTTTAAATTTAGATAATGTTCTGTAATCCTAAGGTGAAGCTGCTGACATTTTGACAGTTATGTTTGGAAATCAGGTACAAGTAAGAGAGCTTACACTTGACTCTCAACTAGCACAGTCCTTTCATAGAGTGGCAGGCTTTTCTCCTGTAAATTGCCTACAGTCATAAATCCTTAAATCACCAGAAATGAATGCAAAATTAAACCCACTGTCTCCTGCTTTGCTATTGGCAAGGTCAGAGCACGAGAGGTGAAATGTTCCAGTGCTTTAGCAGAAAAGAATCAACACCAGTGGAGACAAGTGAAGATCTTATGTGGGACTTATCTCACCAAACTTCAGATGTTTACATCTCTAACCTTTAGAGGCCTACAACCTTTCACCTCCCTCTATAGTTAATGGAGAGAAATAAGCATTTTACAGTGGCCTTCATCTAACCTATTTTAGATATCGATTTTAGGATGAGATAAAATCACAGTCTGGATGTGTTTATTTTTCTCTGCTGATTAGAAAAGGAGCCTAGGGTGACTGGATCAGCTGTAGACATCTGTACTTGGTCAGGTGAGTCCCTGCAGCCTACAATGGCCAAAATAACTACATAAGAAAAACAGAAAACTAAATGGAGCAACACAGTGAGGATCTATGTTATAGCATGTTGTGCTACTTACAAAAAACTCTCCAGTTCAAGGATAAAGGATTCTGGAAGCCAAATTAAATTCTCCTAATGCAGAAAGAATACAGCAGTTGCAAACTCCTAAAACCGTCCAATAAATCTTTAGAATTTTAGTTTGAAAGATCAGGTCTAGCTCTGGAGATAGTTAAAAACTGAATGGGGATAAACCAGAAACAAACACAGCATACATTCTCCCTCGTTGCTTCCCTGTTGTTGTGGTTTAGTGGCAGCTCAGCCCCACACAGTCGCTCGCTCACTCCCCCACCGGTAGATGGGGGAGAGAATCAGAAGGGTAACGCTCGTGGGTTGGGATAAGAACAGTTTAATAATTAAAATTACATTGCATTTCTACTGTTGTTTCTTTTAAAGGAGAACAACGAGAGGCGCAAAGCCCTGGGGGAGGGGGAAGGGAGGGGAGAGGGGGAACGAACCGCCGAAACAAACTGCACGCGCCGCAGCCGCTCACCGCCTGCCGACCCGACGCCATGCCACCTCCACGCTGCCACTGCCCCCCCGCCACCCCAATATATTGGTCATGGTGTCACATGGTATGGAATGAACCTGCCATTGGCCAGTCGGGGTCGGCCGTCCCCACCATGGCCCTGCCCCTCCCAGCCCCCCACCACGCGGCAGAGTGCGGGAAGCTGGAAAGGTAGCTGACCCCCACAGTGAGGAGAATTAACCCCTTCTCAGCCAAAACCAGCACAGTCTCCACCCCTTATTCCATACCATTTACACCATGCCCAGGTCCCATATGATGCAATACAACCGTACCAACCACCACCACTCCCCTTCCCATCCTTTAACATAATACACAGACATCATTCCCTTAGTTCATGGACCTTCCCTGTAAAATGTCCATTAAAATGTCCATTGAGTTCACCCAGTCCATGACTCTGGGCTCCATCTGTTGTATCAGTCTTTCAGGGTGGGAGAGATGGTGTGTGGCGCTGGGTTGGTGCATACCGAGTCAGTCATCATTCCATCACTGCTACACGGCTTGTTTCATAGTTGATCTTCCATGGGTTGGGAGGCTCGTACTCTGATATCATTGATACAACACAGAGGTGACACACAGTATTATATAGCAGTTCGCATTGTGCCATTCAGTTCATTGACTGTTTTCACCCAAAATCAAATTCCCTTGAGGCACACATTGGATTTCTCCATCCTCCCGCATCACCCACCAAGTGCACCCAGGTCCTCGAGCAAAAGCAATCCCACGAATGGGTTTGCCTTTGCCGGAGGCAGGAAGAACCCAGACTGTTTTGCCCAGCATACTTTTTCTGTGCACTACAGGGACTCTATCCCCTTCCACAGTATGTAGGATTTCTGACTGGGCAGGGCCAGCTCGATTGGCAGATCCCCTCGTGTTGACTAACCACGTGGCTTTTGCTAAATGTGTATCCCAGTGCTTGAATGTTCCACCCACCATTGCTCTCAGTGTAGTCTTTAACAGTCCATTGTAACGTTCAAATTTCCCAGAGGCTGGTGCGTGATAGGGGATGTGATACACCCACTCAGTGCCATGCTCTTTGGCCCAGGTGTCTATGAGTCTATTTCAGAAATGAGTCCCGTTGTCTGACTCAATTCTCTCTGGGGTGCCATGTCGCCACAGGACTTGTTTCTCAAGGCCCAGGATAGTGTTCCGGGCAGTGGCTTGGGGGACAGGATATGTTTCCAGCCAGCCAGTTGTTGTTTCTACCATTGTAAGCACATGGCGCTTGCCTTGGCGGGTTTGTGGGAGTGTGATATACTCAATTTGCCAGGCCTCCCCATATTTATATTTCAGCCATCATCCCCCATACCACAGAGGCTTTACCCGCTTCGCTTGCTTGATTGCAGCGCATGTGTCACATTCGTGGATAACCTGTGCAATAATATCCATGGTCAAGTCCACCCCTCGATCATGAGCCCACCTGTATGTTGCATCTCTCCCTTGATGGCCTGAGGTGTCATGGGCCCACCGAGCTAGAAATAGTTCACCCTTATGTTGCCAGTCCAGATCCACCTCAGCTACTTCAATCTTGGCAGCCTGATCTACCTGCTGGTTGTTTCGATGTTCTTCAGTGGCCCGACTCTTGGGGACGTGAGCATCCACATGCCGTACCTTTACAACCAGTTTCCCTACCCGGGCAGCAATATTTTGCCACAATGTGGCAGCCCAGATGGGTTTGCCTCTGCACTGCCAGTTGCTTTGCTTCCATTGCTGCAGCCAGCCCCACAAGGCATTTGCCACCATCCAGGAGTCAGTATAGAGATAGAGCACTGGCCACTTTTCCTGTTCAGCAATGTCTAAGGCCAGCTGGATGGCCTTTACCTCTGCAAACTGGCTCGATTCAACTTCTCCTTCAGCAGTTTCTGCTACTTGTCGTGTAGGACTCCATACAGCAGCCTTCTATCTCCGGTGCTTTCCCACAAGGCGACAGGACCCATCAGTGAACAGGGCATATTGCTTCTCATATTCTGGCAGTGTGTTATACAGTGGGGCTTCTTCAGCACATGTCACCTCCTCCTCTGGTGATAATCCAAAATCTTTGCCTTCTGGCCAGTCCATAATCACTTCCAAGATTCCTGGGCGACTGGGGTTTCCTACTCGAGCCCACTGGGTGATCAGTGCAACCCATTTACTCCACGTAGCATCAGTTGCATGGTGTGTAGAGGGGATGTTTCCTTTGAACATCCAGCCCAGCACTGGCAGTCGGGGTGCCAGGAGCAACTGTGCTTCAGTACCAACCACTTCTGAAGCAGCTCGGACCCCTTCATATGCTGCCAATATCTCTTTTTCAGTTGGAGTATAGCGGGCTTCGGACCCTCTATCCCCGACTCCAAAACCCTAGGGGTCGACCCCGGGTCTCCCCTGGTGCTTTCTGCCAGAGGCTCCAGGTAGGGCCATTCTCCCCGGCTGCAGTGTAGAGCACATTTTTTACATCTTGTCCTGCCCGGACTGGCCCAAGAGCTACTGCATGAACTATTTCTCGTTTAATCTGTTCAAAGGCTTGTTGTTGCTCAGGGCCCCATTTGAAATCATTCTTTTTCCGGGTCACTTGATAGAGAGGGCTTACGATCAGACTGTAATTTGGAATATGCATTCTCCAAAAACCCACAATGCCCAAGAAAGCTTCTGTTTCCTTTTTGCTAGTTGGTGGAGACATGGCTGCTATTTTGTTGATCACATCCAGTGGAATATGACGACGACCATCTTGCCATTTTATTCCTAAGAACTGGATTTCTCGTGCAGGTCCCTTCACCTTACTTTGTTTTATGGCAAAACCAGATTTCAGAAGGATTTGGACTATTTTCTCTCCTTTCTCAAAAACTTCTTCCGCTGTGTTGCCCCACACAATGATGTCATCAATCTATTGAAGGTGTTCTGGAGCTTCTCCCTGTTCCAGTACAGTCTGATTCAGTCCATGGAAATTGGTAGGACTGTGTTTCCACCCCTGGGGCAGTCGATTCCAGGTGTACTGGATGCCCCTCCATGTGAAAGCAAACTGTGGCCTGCACTCTGCTGCCAGAGGGATTGAGAAGAATGCATTAGCAATATCAGTTGTGGCATACCACTTGGCCGCCTTTGATTCCAGTTCGTATTGAAGTTCTAGCATGTCTGGCACAGCAGCACTCAAAGGTGGAGTGACCTCATTCAGGCCACGATAGTCTACTCATAGCCTCTACCCTCCATTAGACTTCTGGACTGGCCATATGGGACTGTTAAAGGGTGAGTGGGTCTTACTGATGACTCCTTGGCTCCTCAGTTGGTGAATGAGTTTATGGATGGGGATCAGAGAGTCTCTGTTGGTGCGATATTGCCGCCGGTGCACTGTTGTGGTGGCGATTGGCACCTGTTGTTCTTCGACCTTCAGCAACCCCACCACAGAAGGGTCCTTCGAGAGACCGGGCAAGGTAGACAGCTGTTTAATTTCCTCCATCTCCAAAGCAGCTACTCCAAAAGCCCACTTGTACCATTTCGAGTCCGTGAAATACCCTTTCCTGAGGTAGTCTATGCCAAGGATGCACGGAGCCTCTGGGCCAGTCACAATGGGGTGCTTCTGCCACTCATTGCCAGTTAGGCTCACTTCGGCCTCCAATACAGTTAGCTCTTGGGATCCCCCTGTCACTCCAGCAATGCTGATGGGTTCTGCCCCTATATAGTTTGATGGCATTAAGGTGCACTCTGCGCCGGTGTCCACTAAAGCTTTATACTCCTGTGGGTCGGACGTGCCAGGCCATAGGATCCACACAGTCCAGTAAGCCCGGTTTTCCCTTTCCTCCACCCGGCTGGAGGCAGGGCCCTTCTAGTCCTGATCATGGCAGTCACAACTCACTTCCTGTACATGTGAATCAGGAGTCCCTCTATTACACTTAGAAATAAAATCTGCACTTTTACTCCTCTGTCTGGGGACTTGCTCGCTGGAAACTGGAGCAGCAGCTTTCCTGGAAGAGCCTCCCTGAGTGACTGTTCTTCCTTGCAGTTCATGCACTCGTGCCTGTAGGGTCAAGGTAGGCTTGCCATCCCACCTCATCATGTCCTCTCCGTGGTCACGCAGGTAGAACCATAGGGTGGCCCGTGGTGTGTATCCCCTTCTTTGAGCCAAAGGACGCTTATTCCTAACAGCTGAGACACTACTCTGCAGAGGTGGGGAGCAGGACCTATCTTCTTTGAGTTGCTGGACCTCTTGGAATAGTTTCTCCACAGCAGAGACGAGCGAGGAAGAGAGATTAGTTTTGTAATCCCAGACTCTATCTATCACCTCTGCCACCGTTGGTGTCTCGTCATCTTTCCAGGACATCACTGCCAATGAGTTTGCATGCGAAGATGGTGCGCTCCGTACAAACTTCCGCCACATGGGTCGTGTGCACTCGGCTTCATCTGGATCTTTGGAGGACCGTTGATCGTCCAGGTCACCATAAATCACCTCAAACACAGCTAATTCCCTTAGATACTGGATGCCTTTCTCCATAGTTGTCCATTTTCCTGGGCGATATGTAACATCTTCTTTAAAGGGATACCTTTCCTTCACTCCAGACAGGAGTCGCCTCCAGAGGCTGAGGGCTTGTGGTTTTTTTCCCAATTGCTTTGTCAACGCCCCCTTCCCCAGAAAGGGATCCCAGTTGTTTGGCTTCTTTTCCCTCTAGTTCCAGGCTACTGGCCCCATTATCCCAGCATCGGAGCAGCCAGGTGGCAATGTGCTCACCTGAATGACGGCTATAATCTTTTCGCATATCTCGCAACTCGCTTAAGGACAGGGATCAGGTGGTCTCTGTTTTTTCGCATATCTCACAACTCGCTCAAGTACAGGGATCGGGTGGTCTCTATTTCATTTATTACTTCCCCCTCCTCTCCCCGCGATGGCCCTGGTTCTTCATCATCCCGTTCTAAACGAGTTGATGTCCGCTTCCAATATTTCGTCTTGTGTATGGGGGCAACTGATACTGGTACGGGTTTATTTTCTGAGCTAGCTCTGGTACATGTTGTGGGGGTTTGAGTGGCTGCAGTGCCTGTTGTCAGGGCTGGATTGTCTACAGCGCCAGTCACTTTGCATTTCAATCCAGAGACATTCTCTTTCCCCTGGGGGCACTGAATACTGTTGAGCAGGGCTCGGTATGCATGGGCCAGACCCCAGCATGTTGCAGTTATCTGTGTCTCTCTGGAGTTCCCAGCGTAACAACATACTTTCTCCAAATATTCTACTAGTTTTTTAGGATTCTGCACTTGTTCGGGGGTGAAACTCCAAAACACTGGGGGTGCCCACTGCCCTAGGTATTTGCCCATGCTATCCCACATGCCCTGCCACTCGTCACTATCAAGCCTTGGGGCAGATTTCTGGGTGATATTCTGAAGTTGCTTAGTCAAAACCAAAACAACATGCCCAAAAACTAACAATAAGTGCACCTTAACCACCCAAGGATGTTCAAGATACAAAAAGGTTGTTGTAACAAAGGCACAGACATCATAGAACAAAGTTGCAAAGGTACTATTCTGTATTTCCTCCATATAAAATCTCTCAGAGGAGGAGGTATAATTGCTAATTGCCTCAACAAGGTGGTATCCGAAGTACAGTAACGGTTTCAGCAAAAACCCCAAATACCAGATAAAGCTGAAAACGAGTGTTTGTATAACAAATCTTGTAGGCAAAACATTACTAATCACAGCAGAACACAGCAGACTCAACAAACCAACACCGATTTTTAACACCAACTGCAAAAAGGACAACATGGTGCTGTGACCAGCAGCTGTTGTTATCTCCAACCCTTGAGCCCCATGTTGGGCGCCAAAAAGACTGTCGTGGTTTAGTGGCAGCTCAGCCCCACACAGTCGCTCGCTCACTCCCCCACCGGTAGATGGGGGAGAGAATCAGAAGGGTAACGCTCATGGGTTGGGATAAGAACAGTTTAATAATTAAAATTAACAGAAAGAACAACAGAAATGCAATGTAAAGGAGAACAACGAGAGGCGCAAAGCCCCGGGGGAGGGGGGAAGGGAGGGGAGAGGGGGAACGAACCGCCGAAACAAACTGCACACACCGCAGCCGCCCGCCAACCCGACATCGCGCCACCTCCGCGCTGCCACTGCCCCCTCCCCCCACCCCAATATATTGGTCATGGTGTCACATGGTATGGAATGAACCTGCCATTGGCCAGTCGGGGTCGGCCGTCCCCACCATGGCCCTGCCCCTCCCAGCCCCCTGCCACGTGGCAGAGCGTGGGAAGCTGGAAAGGTAGCCGACCCCCACAGTGAGGAGAATTAACCTCTTCTCAGCCAAAACCAGCACACCTGTATTCTAACCTATAATCTAATAAATAATTCCTTCAGAATCTGTTCTGAAGCTATACAATAAAAAAGTGACAGCAAGAGCTGCTGCTCTAAGAAAATATTTTCAGTTAGGAGAAGAAAAATGTAAACAAACCTCTCTTTCATATGTGCAAGGTTTGCTTCAGTGGCCATGATGTATGTGATGGGTTCTGTTTGAACAGTGCTGCTTGGATTTGCTTCACTTGGCTGTCCAGCCAGCTAGATAAGCAGCACATTAGCAGGGAAGATAGTGAATGAGTGAAATGACATTCTGACTGTGGTTGTGGACTCTGTAAGTACAGGTCACCACAGCAGTGGCCAAATGGGGGTTTTCTGACTGAACTGAATATTTATCTTAACTGTAATTTTTACAAATTCCGACAATGCTGAAAAAAACCCCATCTGTCAAAATCGGTGTAAATATGCATGCAACTAGTTTATTTAGGACATCTGCCTTACTCCTATAAAAACCTACATATTCATGGTGAAGAACTGCTTGTGCAATGCAATATTTTTTAAACATGTAGGAGCTTAAAACATAATTATGCAATACTACTTAGGAAGCCTTACTGCTTCTTATTAGTATTTTTTAAGAAACAGTAATTACCTTTCAAATTAACATTACATGTTACCTAAGCCTATAGTTATATTACATTATCTTTATATTTGAGAGGGGTAAGCAATTTCAAGTTTGTGCTGGAGTGAGGGATCAAATCTCAGTGTGCCTTCCAGCCTAATCTTCTGGAACTTGCACATTAAGTCCATCTGTCTTTAGTGCTACATATTCCCAGAAGAGAAGGGAAACGTATGAAGTTATTTCAGAAAAACTTTACTTATTTCAAAGGATTTCTACATCTTTAAATAAAACATTAAAATATTTGGATGCTAAGAGCTTGTATTCTGTTTGCATGGTAAGGTTTTGTGGGGGAGGGGGGCTACAGAGGAGTGGTTTCTATGAGAAGACGCCAGAAGCTTCCCCCATGTCTGATACAGCCAATGCCAGCCAGCTCCAAGATGGACTTGCTGCTGGCCAAGGTTGAGCCGATCAGCAGTGGTGGTAGTGTCTCTGTGATAATGTATTTAAGAAGGGGAAAAAACCCAAAACCTGCTGTGCAACAGCAGACATGAGAGAGGAGTGAGAATATGTGAGAGAAACAACTCTGCAGACACCAAGGTCGTGAAGAAGGAGGTGGAGGAGGTGCTCCAGGCACTGGAACAGAGATTCCCCTGCAGCCCATGGTGAAGACCACGGTGAGGCAGGTTGTCCCCCTGCAGCCCATGGAGGTTAATGATGGAGCAGATATCCACCTGCAGCCCGTGGAGGGCCCCATGCTGGAGGAGGTGGATGTGCCTGAAGGAGGCTGTGACCCCCATGGAGAGCTCACACTGGAGCATGTTTGCTAGCAGGACCCACGCTGAAGCAGTCTGTTCCTGAAGGACTGTACCCAGTGGAAAGGATCCACAGCGGCAAAGTTCGTGAAGAACTGCAGCCCATGGGAAGGACCCATGTTGGAGAAGTTAGTGGAGGACTGTCTCCTGTGGGAGGGTCCCCAAGCTAGAGCAGGGGAAGAGTGTGAGGAGGAAGGAGTGGCAGAGACAACATGTGATGAACTGACCGTGACCCCCATTCCCCATCACGCTGTGCTGCTCAGGGGGAGGAGGTAGAGAAAATCAGGAGTGAAGTTGAACCCAGGAAGAAGAGAGGGGTAGGGGGAAGGTGTTGTTAGATTTGGTTTTATATCTCATTCTACTCTGATTTGATTGGTAATAAATTAATTTCCCCAAGTTGAGTCTATTTTGCCTGTGACAGTAATTGGTGAATGATCTTTCCCTGTCCTTATCTCGCTCCATGAGCCTTTCATTATATTTTTCTCTCCCCCTATCCAGCTGAGGAGGGGGAGTGATAGAGCGGCTTGGTGGGCACCTGGTGTCCAGCCAAGGTCAACCCACCACAAGGATATACAAAGGGAAGGACCACATTATCTTTACATATATGAAAGCAGAGAATAAAAAAATTGCCAAGCAACCTTACTATAAAAGAAAACACATTACTGTAATTCACATTTTATACTAAGTGGGTTTTTTTTTTATTAACAGCACAAAAGTTTACTGGACCTTAAATATTTTATTTACTTCCTTATTGTAAAAATTTGACTTTTCCTTTCAAATAGAAGAAATGGCTTAACACATAAAGTAGAATGCTAGTCTCTTCCAGAAGTTAAAAGGATTTATTTTTCTTAAATTCAAAAGCTTTAAATGCTAGTGAAATGGGCCGCAGTGGAAAATTCCTTTACTCTATTACTGCATCTTATAAATAGTAAATTATATTGTTTGAGGTCAAGGAAAGAAATATTGCTATCTGTGCTGGTTTTGGCTGAGAAGGGGTTAATTCTCCTCACTGTGGGGGGTCGGCTACCTTTCCAGCTTCCCGCACTCTGCCGCGTGGCGGGGGGGGCGGGGCTGGGAGGGGCAGGGCCATGATGGGGGCGGCTGACCCCGACTGGCCAATGGCATGTTCATTCCATACCATGTGACACCATGACCAGTATATTAAGGGGGGACAGTTTGCGGCTCGGGAGCAGTGCTGCGTTGGGTTGGTGGGCGGTGAGTGGCTGCGTCGCGTGTGGTTTGTTTTGGCAGTTCATTCCCCTCCCCCAGGGTTTTGCGCCTCTCATTGTTCTTTACGTTGCATTTCTGTTGTTGTTTCTTTTAATTTTAATTATTAAACTGTTCTTATACCAACCCACGAGCGTTACTCTTCTGATTCTCTCCCCCATCTACTGGTGGGGGAGTGAGCGAGCGACTGTATGGGGCTGAGCTGCTGGATAAACCATGACACTATCAACTGTGCATAAAGGATGGTGGAAGTTTCATATTCCTTATTCTTTCTTTCCTTTTCACTCTTCAATCTAAAAAGAAGCTTTATTTATTGCTTGTCTCAGAAGACCTTTCTGAAACATCCCTTAGAGATAGTTTCAGAAGTATTTAATACATTTAACTTCGGTTATACTTGAGAAACTAAGAAAATATTGAAGAATCCTCCTAACAGAAATAGGTTTCCCAAAACAACCATAAATCCATGTTTTCAGATTTTTGCTTATCTACAAAAACCTGTGGGATGTTTTAAAAACTTAAGCATCTCATTTTCTAAGGTACAAAATCTCATCACCCTTGCTAATTTTGAAAAATTAAATTATTACTTACATTTTCATTTTAAAATTGCAGTTTCTGTAATCATACAACTTTTTTTTTAGTGCCCACTCTTACCTGGCCTTAACAGGGTGTACTTTATCTCCTTTCCTCTACTGCTGCCAAAATCAGTCTTGTCTGTAATAAGGATAACTACTGGTTGATCTGTTTGAACTAGACAAATGAATGATAGACATGTGAGAGTGATTCATGTGGCTATCCACAGCTATTTAATTTATCATTGGGGGAGCTGTTGTGCACCCACTCTGTTTCCCATACACTAGGTATTTATAACTGGTTCCCATGAAGATCTCATACTTGTATTACCAAACCAAGAATTAGGAATAAATCCTCCCTGATTTGCATCTGACAGTGAAACCTCCCATTCCAAAAAGAGGGTCTAGTTACAGACATCCCAAAAGATGAGACCTCAGTCCAATGTGGCTACAGGTCTTCCTCTCATACTACCTGAGGAAAGGAAAGCTAAATGGCTTCTACATTTCTGTGTGTATGCTTTGTACGCCTCTTCTGCAAGTTTTATTTCTTGACATGTTTAAGGCTCCTCATCCATGTAAATGCAGTGAAGAAACATTCTGCATGGAATTATAAAACTTTCACACAGAATGAGCCTCAAATGCTCAAATTCAGAAAGTTTAATATAAATATTTTCTTGTGGATATTTGAGGTGCAGGCAAAAGAACTGTTCGCAGATAATAGTGTCAAGATAGAAGAAACAGACAGAAAAACTACAGAAAAGCTGCAGGTGCATAGCAGGATGAAGACTTGTTTTTTTTAAAGCTCAGCTCTTTTTAAAAAGAGAGGAACTCTATCTAGTTTAGCATACATAACTATGGTCACAGTACAAAGTCCTCATCATTTCCAGTCACACCTGTACACACTGAGCCAGAATAAGACAGAAGTACTGCATGCAGAGCATCAGCTTCCTTATGAAATTGGGAGAGGCAGGAGCTTTGACCCCTGAGTTTTGATCTAATCTGCAGTAAAGAAATGACCCTGCCAGTAACCTGCAACATGGGTATTTCACTCCTTGATAAACTCATGGAAGAAAAATCCACTGAGTACAATAGCACATAGGAATTATAAAATTCCTATGTCTACATCAAGATATCTCTAAGTCACAGATCACCAGAGGCAGAACAGGATAGTCAGAGAAGCATGATTGTGTATTTGCCCTGTTCACACCACCACCTACAGGCACACTGCTACTAGTGAGAGACAGAGCCCATGGTCTGCACCACTTCTGACATTTATTTACCAGTATTTAGTTTTTCTTCAAAAAGTATTGCTATTTATTCAAGAAGCTTGAGTTCTAGAGAAGTCCCAGGGCCTTCATGGTGGGATGGCATTCAAGAGTGGACACAATAATATAGTCACTAGTTTAGCCACAGATTGTGACTAAAAAAAAAAAAAGACTAATATGTGAAATGAAAAGCAAATTAATATTCTATACCCAGCCACAACAGCAGACACTAATCAGACTGTTAGTCCATTAGTAAAACCACAAAGTTTCACTCCATCAGCTCTGAAGCAGTAATGGGGTTTCCTATGAAAACTTGAAAAAAAAGGTGAAAAAAAGGTTTGTGTGGTATGATGGAAAGGAATGTCAGACACAGCTTTGGTCAAACATTCCCATTAAATATTTTCCCATTACCCCCTGGGTTTATTCACAGGCCAATTGCACTGGCTATTTACCAAGGAGGTTTAAGATAATGTTTACCGCTCTTGAGTATTTTTCAGTTTTCTAAGCTTACCAGAGTTTCCTTTTTAAAAAAAGTAACACATTAATAGTTTATGTTTTCTCTTCACAGTAGATTTTTTGTTATTCTGATTATATACGTTCTACCACTAAACTGGTATAAAATTGCACTCAAAAAGTCTTATTATGTTTATTTTATATTTGAAATAAATGACTAATGATGTAATTTCTCTTTAGCAGTTTGTACTAAATACATCTGAAATAATTTAAATTATTTTCATGGGGAATGATAACAGTTCTAGCTCTTTGCAGAGATAGATATTGGTGTACTTGTGCTCTTTTACTACACATATTGGCATAGTGTAACTTCATCTATGTAATGTCTAAAAAAACAAAAAATAGAAACATTTAAATTACATATTTAAGCACTAGATAACATACAAAAGGTAACAAAGTATGATATTTAGTTACCGAAGACAAACTGAAGTCTTAGACAACATTATGTGTTTGTCATTAATTACACTAACTGCTGTCTGCATTTTTGAGAGAGTATAAGGAAAAAATGGCAACTAGCAACGTAGTCCATAGAAAGCAAGTAATTACTGCACTGCTGAAAAAATGCTTTGATAAACTACACACAAGATATTAATCTACCAATTTATAGGCCAATGATCTTTCTAACAAACAGCATGTACTGCTTATAAAAAACAAAAGCCAGCTTCTTTAAAATTAATTTGGTTTTAGCATGCCTTTATGTGTTTATATTTCATCTAACATTGCAATTTGAGAAGAACAAGAAAAGAAAACTAATGAAAAAGCCAAAGGATACAAACAATAGAAAGATCTTGAAAAAATATACTGCTTTTATTTTAAAACACCACTAATAGTATTTTTTCTTTTAGATTCAGGTTGACATGCTTAGCTGCGTTTTTCTTAGATGTGTAGTGTTGAAGCTGGAAACTAGACAGACTGATTGTAGAGGTATTATTAGCACTGGCTCACTGTAAATTATGTCATAAGATCAGCATTTATAAGTCTCAATTCTACATCTATTATTTCCATTATTTTAATTTGATCCATTATATTCAAAGCAGGAGAATGAGTCTTAAATTTTATCACTACAAATGATGAAAAATAGCAGCACTAAAACTACAGACAGAAGTAATATTCTACAGTCTTATAGTACCATATAAATATCAGCACCTATAAAAAATTATAACATTATGAACCTCCTGAGATTTGTATACATACTTAAATTTTTACTATGTGAGTGGCCGCAGTGAAGTCCCTTAATTTTGTTTTTCCAACAATTTCTTACTGTTGGTTCTCAGCTCCACGTCTCTTCTGCACTTTGAAGCAACAGAACTTTATCTCTCAATTCTGAGAAACTGTTAGCAAAACTATTACTATAGTTAGTAAAAAATAGTCAGTAAAAAAATAAATCAACAAAATCTGTTTTTGCTGATGATATATTCTTCAATGTTGCAGGGCGGTGTGTTCTTACAGTGGCCAAAACTGTTTGTCTGTTTACTTTTCCTCTATGCTACAAAATGCAGTCAAGACTGAGTTGTCCATGACCTGCCTTTCTAAGAGCTTATTTCAAAAGTATAAATTGTCCTTAGAGTCAGATTTGGCTGTGTTACAGCTATAGAAATGCAGGTAGTACCAATAAAAATATGAAATACAATATTTAGCACTATACAGTACAATACAGTAAATTTTAGTACCAAAGAACAGTCATTAGCACTTCTAACATAACAACTTGAATTCATACCATGCACCTTTATGTTATGTCTACTTTTCAACCAGTTCTTTTTTTTATTAATCATAGACCAAATAGGAATGAGGGTTACTTATATATCTCATTACACGAACATAAGGCAATGAACTGGCCTCCTCCTGAAAAGTTTCTAAAATAATTAGACATAAGATATAGAAGACTTAAAAATTGCATAAAACAAGCAAAGTTAGCTATGAATTGTCACCAAAAAGAATGAGATATTTAAAAGCAATGTGAAGTCCTAAAATAGACAAGAATCCTCACTGCAGTCCTTTCTGCACGGTTCTGGACCTAGTGAGAACTGAGGAGGAGAATTCCAGTAGACTCCCTCCTGCTCAGCACAAGTACTGCTATTTCTACTAGCTGGAATAAATTAGAGTACTTACATTGGAAAGAAGCTAGGGAGTCTTTCCACTGAATTAAGAGGCTTTTAAAATTGTCTAATATTCCATATCTTTAAAGTATCATCTCCTATGAAACAAAAGGGACAAAGGTTAGCAATAAAGAATTAAAGAATTTAGACATTTGCAGAAAATTTCATCCATTAATTCCAGAAAATTTCATCCTCTAATTCAGACACAAGAAAGAACAGAATGATACGGTAGAAGCATTCAAAATAGGGATGGTTTGGAATTTTTTTGTCCCTAAATGACTATGAAAGCACAAGGATGAGAAGTTCCACCTGCTGTACTCCAGTAGATCAGAAACTTCTGCTCAGTGGCTCAACTCCATCACGGCAATCCCTCCTACCAAGAACCATTATCCACAGTGGAATCAGATTCCCCAGACACTAATTTATTCTGTATTTGTGAGCATCGGTGCTTTGCTATTAGGAGTAAATTTAACTTTTGCTGGATATCAAAAGAAATTAAAAAGTTACCATGGATGAACTAGATCAGAAACTAAACAAGTTTTATGTGTCTGGTTTCTACCTGCCCTGAAAAAATTATCAGGAAAAATGGAAGGCACATGAAGTCTTCCCCCTTCTTTAGCAGGCAAGCAGTAAAAAACTGCAATCTCAGTACAGAGAACAGGCCCTGGAATCAGTCAGAAATCCTAGGGGAAGGGGGAGAAGGGAAGCAAGTGAACCCACACTTGCTATAACAAAACCTTTTCATACCCCTCCACAATACCTTTGGCCATAAAAGCCAAAATAGAGGTTACAGCAAGATATTTATAGCGATTCTCATTCATGTTTGATAAACATGGTGTGACTGTAGGCCAGTAAAAGTTTATTCCCTTTCAAAAAGTTATGACTTATTAACAAAGTGAGAACAAAAGAAAAAAAGAGATTGATTGGTTATTCTCAGAGAGATGTACCTCTCCTCTGATCGTTCCTCCAAAGCACAAACCTTGCAGAGTAGTAATTTTTTTTGTCTAAAAGTATTTTGTAGTTTCACATCCTTTGAGATTAAGAGCTCAAAGGAGGCTTTGGAAATAAAATATTTTTTAAAAAATTGTAACATGCTGTAACAAAAAAAAATCAAGGCCAGCAGTACCCTTTACAGGGAAAGCAGTAACGTGTGCCCTCTTACATCAGGTATGTTATTATTAAAGACTAGGATAACTCCTTAACACAGAATATTTTTAAGAAGTGGACAACTTAAATGATGTCTAGAGCAGAGTTCTGTTTATTGGGAAACTAAAAAATAACAAGAAAGAAAAATGTTTAGCCCCTATTTTTGGAATAACTGTTTTCTTAGTGCTTCCCAGTAGACTCCATCCCAAGCACTTCAAAGCATTCGGTCCTGTAATATGAACCTAACCTTTTCCCTCCCAGCCCCAACAAAAAACCCCAAAAATCAAACAAAAAAAAAACCAACAAAAACCACTTATCGTCTAAATGTTAGATCCAGAGCACCACCACTTTATAAATGTATGCAAAGGATACCATTTGGCTGCTCTGCAAATCCTGGATGGGGACAGATCTAAGGCTAGCAGCCAAGGCTGTTCTGTTCCCAGTGGAATGAGCCTTGACATGATCTTCAAGCTGTAGTCCTGCCAGGCTTTAGTAGGAGAGATGCAGTCAGATGTTTAGATATAGCTCTTCTGCTAACAAGAAAATGTAATCAGCTGGTTAAAAAAATTAGAAGACTCTAGAAGAACTCAAGAAGTTAGGGTTGATTTCAAACCAACACTCTTACATAGTGCAGAAATAGTTGATTAAGGAAAGGGAGAAATGCTAGTAGAATGGCTTGGCCAATGCTGTGAAATTCTTATCATCCTTAAGAATAATACAAGATTTGCCCAAAATCACTTTTTAAAATTAAATTTTTCTGAGTTGCAAATACGATATCGGTTCCTGAACCTAATCTGCATTTGGAGTTGAAATTGCTGTCACTAAGAAAAGAGACATTAACATTCCACAACACCAAGGATTTTTTCCAGTAGTATCCTGCCACTGATGCTTAAGGGGCTTCTTTACAAGAGCTATAGCAGTACTGATCTATTTTTAATTACTTAATACGTGGACAAAATAGTTACCCTTAAACAAAAACATATAAACAAAGTCAAAAGTTGTGCAGTTAAGTATGAAGCACTCAAAATAGTCCACTCAGATCATTCAATATTTTTCTTGATGGCAGACTTCTCCAAAGCCTGGCAGAATTTTTAAAATATTTTATAGCATTTTAAATAGCATTTTAAACTTTATTCTTTTCCATTTTAATAAGGAGGATACCAATAAACAGGCTCTAGTCTGATATGATCAGGTCAGACACCGTTATGCCAATGGTATTGAGCATTGGATTTATCAAGACGTAACAATGAGGTCCTAGAAAAACAGTCTGGTGAGCCAGGATAGACATTTTACAAATGGCTTTTAGTCAAAATAAGGCCAATGCACAGATACTACAAAGATTTTATCTGATTTTTTTCTTTTCAGAAGATACTGACCAGGAAGACAAGTACATGGATGCAAATGAGCCCAAAAGAATCAAAAGTGCTGCCAAAATAAAGTGTTGCCAGAAACTGAAAAAGTCTAAAGTCAGCAACACCCTTCAAGAAGCTCCTATTTTAAGATGAAGTCCTGCATTGAAAACAAAGCTCAAGGACAAAAATTCAAAGATCTTTGGGGAAAGCAAAGAAACATACGAAATGAAATTTGGGCACTAAAGCAAGCTTCTGGCCAACAGAACCTGGTCCTGATGGGTGACTTCAACTACCCAGACACCTGCTGGAAGAACAATACGGCAGCTTGCATGTCATCCACCAAGTTCCTGGAATGTATAGAGGACTGTTTCCTGATACAAATGTTAGATGTGCCAACCAGGAATGAGGCACTGCTGGACTTGCTATTCACAAACCGAGAAAGCCTGCTTTGTAATATCTTGGTTAGTGATAGCCTTGGCTGCAGCGACCATAATATTGTGGAGTTCGGGATCCTGCTGAGCATGCTCAAGGTCAGTTCTAAGACAAGGGTTCTGGATTTTAGAAGAGGAAACTTCAGCTCGCTCGGAGCTCAATTGGGAGGGATTCGATGGGAAGCTTCCATGGAGGATAAAGGAGCTAGTGAGTGCTGGGAATTCTTCGAGAACTCTCTATTGGAAGCATAAAGCCAGTTTATCCCTTACAAAGGAAAAGGAAGTAAGCAGAGCAAGAGGCACCCATGGCTCAACCATGACCTCCTGGGTCTACTCAAATCCAAAAGGGAAGCCTACCAGAGATGGAGAAGTAGACGATTATCCATCGAGAGCTACAAGGGCATTGCCAGAGTGTGCAGAGATGCAGTTAGAAAAGCAAAAGCCCAACTCGAATTGAAACTGGCTGTAGATGTGAAAAATAACAAGAAAGGTTTCTTCAGGTATGTCAACCATAAGCAGAAAAAGAGGGGAAGCATAGGCCCACTGTTAAATGGAAAAGGAGAATCAATCACCAATGATGCTGAAAAGGCAGAGGTTCTCAACACCTTCTTCACCTCTGTCTTTACCAGCACTGTAGGGTCCCAGGCTTTGGGAAAGAAATTCCTGGTTGATCCAAACATAGACCCACCATCAGTGAAGGAAGAGTTAGTACATGAATTACTACAGGAGCTTGACCCCTACAAATCAATGGGTCCTGATGCCATTCACCCGAGGGTGTTGAGAGACCTGGCTGACATCATTGCAAGGCCACTCTCCATAATCTTTGAGAAGTCATGGAAAATGTGGGATGTCCCAGAGGAAGGCAAATGTTACCCCATCCACAAGAAGGGCTCGAGGGAGGATCCGGGTAACTATAGGCCCATCAGCCTTACTTCAATCCCTGGGAAAGTTATGGAACGAATCCTCCTGGGGGCCATCACAAGTCAAATGAAGCACGTTATTGGGAAAAGCCAACATGGCTTCACTAAAGGCAGATCGTGCTTGACAAACCTGGTGGCCTTCTATGACAAAGTGACTTGCCTGGTTGACATGGGGCGGGTGGTGGACATTGTCTACCTGGACTTCTCCAAGGCCTATGATACGGTCCCCCACAGTCTCCTCCTGGAGAAATTGATGTGTTATGGCCTAGACAAGTGGTCTGTGCAGTGGGTGGGGAACTGGCTGACAGGCTGCACCCAAAGAGTGGTGATAAATAGCTCCTTTTCCAAGTGGCAACCTGTCACAAGTGGAGTCCCCCAGGGATCAATATTGGGCCCAATGTTATTCAACATCTTCATAAGTGATCTGGATAACGGGATCAAGTGTAGCCTGATGAAGTTTGCAGATGACACCAAATTGAGTGGGGAAGTAGACACTCCAGAAGGGAGAGCTACTCTGCAGGGAGATCTGGATAGGCTGGAAGAGTGGGCGAACAAGAACCTTATGAAGTTCAGCAAAGACAAGTATAAGGTCTTGCACCTGGGAAAACATAATCCGGGAGTGCAGTAAAGACTGGGATCCACCTGGCTGGAGAGCAGCTCTGTGCAAAGGGACCTGGGGGTCCTGGTGGACAGAAAGCTCAATATGAGTGAACAGTATGCTGCTGCAGACAAGAAGGCCAACAGGATGCTGGGTTGCATCAACAAGGGCATCGCCAGCAGAGAGAAAGAAGTCATCATCCCACTCTACTCAGCGCTTGTCAGGCCACACCTGGAGTACTGTGTACAGTTCTGGTCCCCTCTATACAAAAAGGATGTGGCCAGGCTGGAAGGGGTCCAGAGAAGGGCCACCAAGATGATCAAAGGACTGGGAAGCCTGCCATATGAGGATAGGCTGAGAGAACTGGGTTTGTTCAGCCTTGAGAAAAGGAGGCTCAGAGGGGATCTCATCACCACGTACCAGTACTTAAGGGGTAGCTACAAAGAAGACGGAGGTTCCCTTTTTACAAGGAGTCCCATGGAGAGGACAAGGGGGAATGGACACAAGTTGCTCTTGGTGAGATTCCAATTGGACACGAGAGGGAAATTTTTCACAGTGAGGACAGTCAACCATTGGAATAATCTCCCCAGGGAAGTGGTTGACTCGGCCACGTTGGACACCTTCAAGAGTCGTCTGGACAGGGTGCCGGGCCATCTTGTCTAGACTGTGCTCTTCCTAGAAAGGGTAGACTAGATGATCCCCTGAGGTC